>NC_067485.1:19369545-19669545 GCF_947179515.1 Apodemus sylvaticus
GTAATGAGGAAGAGAGGGAGGGAAGGAGAGAAGGAATGAAGGAGGGAGGGAAAGAGGGAGGGAAGGGCAGAGAGAGGGAGGGAGGGAAGGAGGGAGGGAGGGAGGGAGGGAAGGAGGGAGCGAGGGAGGAAAATGGAGTGAGGGAGAGTATAGGAAAGTTCTGAACTTTTTTTGGTCACTTTTCCCTGAATTCATAAATGCTCTAAAATCTAAAGCCTATAAAATCTCACGGCCATATAAGTAACTGGCCAGCACTAGTGATTAAGCTAAACCATTTTTTTTCAAATGTATAAGCAAAAAAAACATAGATCTTCTGATATTTGAATAAAAGTCCTATTTTACACTGCAACTAAAAACAAGAAATTGATAAGTCTCAGAATCTTCTTATTTCTGTGGTACTGTAAGAAACCCAAAGCAAAAGAGTTGTTATCTGACATGCTCCTGATTTATTTGGATTCAGAAAAGAAAGTATGGAGAAGGTTTTAGCTTTGTTTTGTTTTGTTTTAAAGAAAAACTTCCCAGCAAATACATTTTGTCCCTAAACACTTTGAAGAGTCCAGTGGAAACACACCAAAAGTAGCCTTCCGAAAGAAATGTAGTGTGCAGGGGAAAGCACTAGAAAACACATCTTGCTTTTCCTTATCGCAAAATGTTTGAAAACTAATCCGTGACTCTGTTGAATGGGAAGCACAGATACGATTCCCACCTCTAGTTTCTGGATCCTCTGCTCCGTGCCAGAATTTTGGAGAGAACATGAGGCTTGCTGGCATAAGGAACACAAGACTGTCAATATCCCTCCGGCTCACCAGACCTCTCACAACAAAAATGTGATTAATTTTTTACTACCTTATTTTTTTTATTTCCAAACATTTAACTAGGTGGCTTGACCCATTGTCGGTATGTGTTTCCAGGCCTCTACAGTCATCAATACACGGCTAATCTTTCCTCATCTATGCCGCCACCTTAGCTAAAATGCATATATTGTTTATAATAATCACACAAACATTTCATCATGTATTGAGGCTAAAGACTGTTCTCAATGTAATCAAATTCTATTAGACCATGTAAATCTTAATAATAATTCCTTAGAGTCTTCTAACATCCAGTTAGTGTTCATACTTCCTAACTCTCACCATTTCCCTTAGTATGTTTGCAAAGAAGCGCATATGTTACAGTAAGCTAGTACATCTCCCTGGACTTTTGCTCACCTGACACTCTGCCTAAATATTTTCCTTTTGCAATATTTTCATGAAGAAACGCAGGAGTTAGCATGAGCAGAATTTCTCACAGTTTCCTTGGGGTTGCTCAATGGTTTCATTTAAGCTGTGACTTTGTTTTAAAATGATCTAGATATTTAATCAGATTCGGGAGCAAAATTCCTAACATTTTCTCACAGGTGTCATGTGGTCCAGAAAGAGAAAGACTGTGATGTCGACACCTGCCAATATCTACTAGGAAGAACCACGAGTCTATGGTGATATTCGAAGCCTGACACTCATTTGGATTTATTGACTGAAATACTTCAGTAAAAAGAAGCTTCCCTTTCTTGGCTCTCGATGACTCTTGAGATTTAGTTGTGTAAACATGGCAGGAAAAACGCTTGGGGTTTTACTTACCTTGTTTATTTTTTCAGTTTTCAATGTCCTGTACAGGTAACAGAGATGGCTCTTTTTCCCCACCATAGACTCGTGAATTTAAATGTAATGTATGCAAGCTGTCACTTTAAAATGGGTTATCTCTGTGGAAGTTCAGCCTGTCCTCTTCCTGGGCCGGGGCAAGCTCTTTCAAGGTGACTCCACAGTCTTCTGAACAAACCCAGGTCACCCTTGCTTCCTTGCCCTCCATCTGTTATGGTAAGACATCTTAGGCTCATTTTATGTGTCTCTTAATCCAAACCTAGAATGAGTTATTTCACTACCGATCCTCGGCTTCTTAAAGGAAGCGATAGACCCCCTGATTAGGGTCATTGTGTCTAGCTCCCTTAGCATCAAAGACCAGACTCTTTTTCAGCTACTTTGCTTTCGATTTTAATATACTATCAGATTTTACTACATAGCAACACCAGTATAGAGTTTCTATTTTTCATTCAATTTTCCCCAGTGTCAACAAATCACACAACAGTGGTAAAAATCATTGAAAAGAAGAAATTGATACAGCCACAGTGACATTAAGTTAGCTATAGACCTTGTTAGAATTCTCCAGTTTTCCCAGTAAGGCCTTTGTTCTAGCCCAAACTCCAAGTAAAAACCTGTAGCTGGAGTTAACTAATGGTTCTCAAATCCTGCGGCAGCAGAAGCAGCAACAGAAGCGGCAGCAGCAGCTCCAGTTCTTTCCTACCTGCCCCAAACTTCCTCATCGCTACGCCTCCGCTCCAATGCTCCTGAATTATTAGTCACGAAAATCTCTACTTCATCTTTGTTACTCTAGGCCCAGTGGGGAGGGCACCCCTGGGTCCGTTCTTCCAGGGCTTGTAGGCTCTTTCTTCTGCAGGTCTCAAGCCTGATCCTCTGCTTACGCAGTAGGACAGTAGTGCCTTTGCTCAGTCCTGGTGCCTGTGAATCCTCCAGTCTCTCTGCCCAGCTGTTGGCAGAGGGCAACTTTATTTGCTAATCAGAACCAGCTGGGGGAAGGAACCCTCAGCATCTCACATGCAGAATTCTCCTGCAATTTTGGAAACCCATAATGCAAGCATTAAACCAAATCCACAACAAAAAAACTTAATGATGGAGAAAAGGAGAGGGAGGGAAAGAGAAGGAGGGAGGGGGAAAGAGAGAAATAGTGTAAGAAAGTACACCACAATGGTGCTTCCCATTTGGTCTAACTCACCACAGTATCCGTAATACTGCTACTACTACTTCTTCTTCTTCTTCTTCTTCTTCTTCTTCTTCTTCTTCTTCTTCTTCTTCTTCTTCTTCCTCACATTAGGTTTAATCATCCAGTGACATCTGCCAGAGTTTCTGCTATCACAGAATGTTTCTTCCTTTGCAACTAATAAGGTTTTAAAAGTAGACGCTTAAAAATTATTCAATTATTCTTCCTCTTCCTATTCTTTCTCTTGCTAATTTTCACATTTACTGAAGATTGTGTTACTGTGACATTTGCCTGGTGACAACTTTCTACTTGTATTATGCTTTCTCCGATTGTTAATTGGAGTTCTGTAGTGGGGAACTAGCATCTCCTTTCCATCATTTACTGTTTACTAAGACACATGAGTGAGAAATCGTGGATATTTGTTAACCATGTGGGTCAAGGCTATTTTTATATTGTTTATTTTTAATCTCAAATCATTTTAGATTTACCCGTGGACTTCATTTGTAAGTGCATTTTCAAACTCTGTGAGTTAAAAAAAATAACAACATCAGCTGGGTGTGGGATAATTAAGAAATTATTATTAAGCTTTAAATTTTGTAATGTAATTTGGCTAGGTTTAAATTTCAGTACGTAGCATCCCTGGTATGTGGGATACCTTTCAACCTGCTTTAAATTTTCGGTGTGTTCTCATGTTTTGTGAGACCACAAGATATTCCAGGATCATGCTGTGGTATCTCTGCTCTGCATCTAATCTGATTGTTATATGCCATGCACTAGGTTAAAAAAATTGTACACATTAACAATTTTATTTTTGGATCATAATCAGCTTATGAACTATACATTGCTTTAATGATTCAATGTTTTAACTGAAAATACTGAGCAAAGAGTGTGAAATGCACTACCCTAGTTAATACAACTTCTGAGTGCAGGAGTCACAGCATCAGACCAGCCCTCATTCAGCAGAATTTGTATTCTAAATGCTGGGAAGGTTGTTCCACACGTGAGTACTTGCCATACAAGCCTGACACTCTGAGTGAGGACCCCCACAACCCAAGTAAAAATGCTGAGGAGGAAGTACACCTAAAGAAAGACGTGAGTTTGAGCCACTAAAATCACCAGATGGCTGACCACCTAGCCATGTGTACACATTAGTGAAAAAGAAGAATGTCCCTTTGCCAAGCAAGGTAAGTGGTAAAACCAATACTTGAGGCTGTCCTCTAACACACTACACAAGCGTGGTGACATGAGTGTGTACCTGTGCACGCACACACAAAGAGAGAGAGACAGAGACAGACAGACACAGAGACACAGAGAAAACATAGAGACAGAAAAGCAGATATCATAGATAAAATCCAAAAAAATGTAATTTATATTCTTAGTCATAATAATAAAGTTTGAAATAACTTGAAGCAAAATAAGCATGCTTGAATTCATGGGACATATGCTTAAATCCTTGCACAGAATGAAAGGGTGACTGTATTAGATTCCTATTCTTTCAGGAAATAGTCTTTCATGCATCTCCTGTCATTTTCTCCCTGGTGCCTCTTGAGCCATTTGAAGGAGTCTCTTCTCTCATCGCTACTCCCAGACTCCTGTTTCCTCCACTGCAAGCTGAGCCTTACCCATCAGCGAGACAGCTCTCTCAGAATCTATCGCTCTCACCTACATCCTTACCTATTGTCCTTCAGCTCATCCTGTTCTCCCAGACGCCACTCCTAATCATACACCTATCACTGTCTGCCCTAGCAACTCTTCTTCTGTCATTAACGCTGTGAGTTGATCCCAGAGCCTTTCTCATGCTAGGCCGCTCCTCTACCATTGAGCCTCCCAGTCTTCTCTTCTGTTATTTCTCTATGCAAATGATCCCAGCCTCCCCCTTCATGCCTTGCTTCAAGTTTGACTTGTTCTCCGTCTATTTAAAGTAAACGAGATTAGACAACTAGCCTCCCTTTCACGCACTGAGCCTTGTTGGCAGCAGACATTTTAATAAGGAAAAGAGAAATCACATTGAAAGCTTAGATGAAGAAAAACATGGAACCAACTCTATGTCCTCTCCTCCTCCATACTAAATCCCCCACCCAAGGCCCCAGACAGCTGTAGCTCATAGTCCAAGCAGAGCAGATTGGAGATGTGCCCCAACCAGATAGATTCCAGAGACAACTACAGGGACTGAGTTTATGTAAATAAGGAAGAGAGGCAGCTTAACTTCAGTGCTGTGGCTGCAATTCCAATGGTTCCCTCATCTTCCTCTTCTTCATCAGGAACTGTCTACTGCCTGAGCTCTCCTCTTCCCAAGAAACAATGGCGGAAAAGATCTTATAGCCAAATCTTAAAGAGCAGTGTGAAACTCTCCCTTAGAAAGGACAGGGTAAAGCCTGTGTGAGCTCTCATGTTATCTTTTCCCAAAATGGTCAGTGACTTTTAATAATATATATATATATATATATATATATATATATATATCCCTTGAGTTTTCTAATTTCCTTTCAGAAACCAGTCATAAATCTAGGTAGTTATTCCCTAGTAGGAAGCCAATAGCCTATGTAACTACCTTTATTTGTGTAGGCTAATCCTTGATCAGTAGAGCATTAAATTTTGAGACTTCTTTCTATATCCAAAGTTCTTTTTGGTAAAAAAAAAAAAAAGTTTAAAATTAGAACAAGCATAAATAGATTGTTAAAGAGAATGGAAGATTCACAATAATTGCTGAGATAAAATATTAGAGTCTAAATATATTTTTCTCTCTGAGGCAGCTGGTTTCTGACTAGAACTTCCACCCTCCCAAGCACACACTCATTGTGCCTTTCTCTGTCCCTTGAGAATGCCTTATTTCTGTAGAAAAACTTGAGAAGTGTTGTGTACAACACTGTCTTAGAGAGAACATAATTTTACCTTGTAACCTAATACATATGTGTGAAAGATGTCCCAAACCAGAAGAGAAGAACTTTTCATAATGGTTTTCTCTCCTCATCCATTGACAAGCCCTGTTTGGGAAGCTGGGAACCTTCTGGGAAGCTGGCATTTGAATTCTCTACACCAATCTCAGTTGAAAGTTCTTGGTTAATTTGGCCACTCTTCATGTATACTGGAACAAATGTAAACCTCCCCAGCAGAAGGATGGAGAGAGAAAGATCTTGGTTACCAGATGAGAGAGGACATGTTGAAAGGGAAAGGAGACAGAGAAAAAGAAAACAGTTGCTTTCTCCAAAAAGACTTTATCTCCCGGAGCGTCCATGCCCTTCCCAAACAGAGTCACCAACAGGGAACAAAGTCTTAAAACACATGGGCCTGCGAAGGGCATTTCACATTCAAACTACACACTGACAATTCCAGACACTGATTTTCTATTCATCCCTCATACTTGATTTTAAGTTACTAATGCCAGGCATTTAGACAGTGCCCAATAAATATTAAATAGATTCAACCTATCTAGAGTTATCTAGAATTTGAATTTTATGACTGACTTCTCCTATACATTGCTCTGTAAACTAAATCAGCAAAGCTGGTACAGCAAGCAATACAAGCAAAAACTAAGTCAAAATTTCTCTACTTCAAAACAGAAATATGATTAAGGGTGACAGTGGTCCCCATGAAGCAAGCATGTCACTCAATTATAGACACGTGTCACGAGGAAGAAGACAGTGAAGGAGTCAGACAGAAACAGATTTAATGGAAACTGAGTGGATGAATTATATCTGGGTCTGATTGACCCAGAGAATTAGGCGCTGTTCAAAGATGTAGACTCCAAATTGTTCAAATTTCCAACTCTTGCTATATGGTCTGTTTTTATCAACCACCTTCTTTGGCCCCGGAACATAGACAATCAGAAGCAGAAGGCACTGTCAAGGATAAAGACCATTCCTTCTGACTATAGAATGGCAGTAAGTACTTATAAGTGATGACTCTATCATCTCTAACATACTTCCTGGAGTTTTGCCTCTGTACACACAGACTCATGTGGGCTATATTTTAAGACCATTACAATACCGGTCTGAGTTTTGTTTCATCTTGCTTTAAATCATTGTACTTAGGTTTGAGGTTCACTAAACCTGAGAATATTTTCCATAATGACCAACATTCACTGAGCAGTATTTTCCTAGTGAATTTTCCACATACCCTGAGACCATGCACTCATCCCAAATTGGCCCCCATGATATAATAAAACAATACGCTAGACAATACTGAAGTGGCTTTCTGAACATCCTAAGCTTTCAAACCCAGTAATTTATGTCCTAGGAGGACTTGTTTTGTTGAGAATATCATGTGATTTACATTATACCCAGACTAGCATCATGTAGCTTTATATACCTATGTCATGTTAGACTATCATAAATCAATTATATTAAAAAAATTCCAACACAAATTGATACCGACAAATGGAACACATTGCTGGCACCCTTTCCTCGTTCTTCTAAAGTTTCCTTTTTAGTGGTTGTACCCGCTTGCAATCCCACCAGCAATGGAGGAGTGTTCCTCTTTCTCCACATCCTTGCCAGTATCTGCTGTCCCTGAGTTTTTCACCTTAGCCATTCTGACTGGTATGAGGTGGAAACTCGGGGTTGTTTTGATTTGCATTTCCCTGGTAACTAAGGATTGAATATTTCTTTAGGTGCTTCATAGCCATTCAAGTTTCCTCAGTTGAAAATTCTCTGTTTAGCTCTGTACCCCATTTTAATAGGGTTATTTGACACTCTGGAGTCTAACTTCTTGAGTTCTTTGTATACATTGGATATTAGCCCTCTATTGGATGTAGGATTAGTAAAGATCATGGGGAAATCGAGGGGGGTATAGGTGGGAGTGGGTTGGGTGGAGGGGCATCCTCATGGAGGCAGGGGAGGGAGGATGGGTTGGTTTTCTGGGAGGGGGGGAAACCGGTAAAGGGAATAACATTTGAAATGTAAATGAAGAATATATTTAATTTAAAAAAAAAGTTTTCTTTAGGTAGAAACAGAGCGGTCTCCATCATCGGAAACAGCACAAAGTTCCCAACACTTTCTCAGCCTCAGATGCTTGCATCTGGGTACCGTCTTCACTCAAGTGTGCTGGACACGGTGTTGTCATGGAGCAAACCCGTGGTGGCCTGAGATCCTTCCAGTGGCTTTGCAGTCTTCACGGAAACCCTCCCAACATTCCCTCATGGCATCCTATGTTTATCTAAGTGGATAGAGAAGTAGATAAAAGCAGGTTCACAGAAACAGCAGGGTACAGCAAGGCCATCCATGCCCAATGACCAGCTCACAATCTGCCAGGCCCGGCCCAGCCCAGCGTATACATCAACGGGTGCTCATTAGACTTTACTCTACCCACCTTTCTAGAGTCCATTTTTTTCTCAATATCCTTGCCTCGACTTTTCCATTCCCAAGGGAATTTGTCTTTTTATACTATCTCCCTTGCCATCTTTCTGCTCTCTCCTACTCAAAAAAAAAAAAAAAAAAAAAAAAAAAAAAAAAAAAGGAGAGAGTATTTTTTTTTGCAGGAAAATATAATTACCAAATAGCATACAAATATATAGCCATGTATGATCTAAGGAACAGCTGCAAAATTGCTAATATTAGGTCTAATTTAGCTACAATAAATTAGCAAATGTGTGGAAGTGCGATGATGACAGACTAATTATAACAAAAGTCAATGTGCCGAAGTGTACGGATGACAATACATACTAATTTTAGAGAGAGAGAAAGAACCCTGTACCAAGTGAGATGCAGGAGATGAGCAGACAGGACTAATGGCTCACACACATACACTCAGTGTGGAGAGTCACTGTAACAGAAACAAGAAGATGGATGGAGCTGTTCAAAAATCCAGCGGTAACAAGCAATGCAGGCTAAACCCATTAACTGTCAGGCTAATAACACTCCACGAGCTGAAGTGCAGTAAGACAGTGGTGCTTTCCCCGGGATGGTGGCGGATGGAGGTACCGGCGCACACCTGCGAAGAGGACGCTACATCCATCGTCGCATTCATTATGACAGAGAGAGGAAAAACAGCGCTAATAATGCAAAGCATAAATGGGAAGAGCAGACAGCACGGAGTGACATTTGCATGGTCCCAGTCAGCTTGTTAGCTGAAGTGGGTTTTAATTAGCTATTTTCCAGCAAGCACACGAGCGAATTAGTGGCAGCTATAAACAAGAAGAGACGATCAGGCCCAAAGAAAAGGAGAAATGATCAGGGTGCCTTTGCAGAGGTTGGGATGGGGAGGGCATCGAGGGACAACGCTAATCTGGACCACTTTTCTCAGCCATATGTTTAAAGAGCATCTCATCCTAAAAGCACCTGGTCACTGGGACAGTCCCCCTTTCTGTACAGGTAAAGAAACAGAGGCCAATGAAAGCTTGCAGGGTTGACCCAGTTTACACCTCTGCAGCTGTCTGTGAGAGATGTCCTCTGATTCTACGTTTATCCAGATGATAGTGTGTTCTGAACTGTTGCGCGTGGATAAAACCCTTGAGAATACAGCCATGTGTGAAATCTGTGGTGGTCTAGGAACATAACAGGTTATATGCCACGATCAGCTCTCCCCTATATAACACTCAAGAAGAAAGAATATTGGAAACAGTTGGGAATGCTGGCTCATGCCTGTAACACCAGCATTCAGGAGGCTGGGGCAGAGGGTTGGGGGAGGGGAGGCATGTCTGTAAGTCTGAGAACTATTTGAATTCCAGGCCATTTGAGCTACATGTTAGAGTGTGAGATTCTGTCTTGAAAAAAGAAAAATAAAGGAAACAAGTATCAGAAACAAAATAATAGCACCTTGCTATAGTATTAGCAACGATTATTCTGAATACTCAACATGTGCCTACAAGGGAGTACCAAGTATTGCACATAGCATTAAGTCCTAAAGGATGCAACTTAAAGCGAATGGAATGATGTGCAGACAAGCAATGAGATTATATAAAGCACACAAGCTCCAGTGCCCTGAGAGCGAGGGTTGATGCCTCTCCCCAGGAAAGACTGCTAATTTGGTCCGTTCATGGGAGGAACCAGGTGCATGGGCTAGGAAAAGCCATCAGCCGCAGCCTGAGACTGGGATAGAGGTTCTGGTCTCCTCATTGATCTTTGGTAAGCACTAGTGCACAGTCATCTCTGCCAAAAGAAAAAGGAAGGAAGCAGGCAACTGAGATTTCACGAGCCCATTCCACTTCCTGTCCCCTCTCTGCTTCTTGGTTGTCAGCACAATAGGACCAGCTGCCTCAGGCTCCTGTCACCACCATGTCTTCCCCACCATGAAGGGCTGCATCCATTTCTAAACCAATAGGGAACATAAACCCCTCCTCTCTTAAGTTGCTTCCTACTGGATACTGAGTCAAGGAAACAAAAATAGTAGGTAGGTTTCCCACCGGACCCAATAAGACAATGGTCTTAACATGGTTAATGAACCACAAAAGGAGCTATGTGCTTTTCATTATATGAATTAACCTGATTTACCATCCAAGATATGTTCTTAAAACACCACCACCACCACCACCACCACCAACAACAACAACAACAACAAAATGATCTGGGAACTAGAGAAACTAATATGCCGGGAAATAACAGAGTTACCCCCGACTTCTTTATATTATGAATTTGAACAACATACTTAGAGATTTCAAGGTATCAAAGTTTGAAACAAACCAGTAATGATGGATATTACCAGAGATGTTGCCTCGTTTATAGATAATGAACTCGGGAAAAGTTCAGATGAAATTAAGAGCCCAGGGGCTGTATTTACCCAGAGTTATCAACCTCATAATCATAGTTTGTATTTAAAAATAGCAATCATGTATGTGAGAGATATTGCACAGGACAGAAAATTAATCCTGCTTGGTGGCTTCCCGTCTAGATATGCGGTAGACAAAATGGATGTGCATGGAAATTTTAAAAGGTGTGTGCCTACCTCTGCTGCACAATTATGTAAGATGAAGAGACATTGCCCTTTTTTTCATATATCCAGCTAACGTTTGCTGAGTTCCTGCCATATGCAAGGCATTGAATTAGGCACCAATGACACTAAAGGTCACTTCGGCAGGTCTAATTCCTCCCCTACAGGTCAGGCCTTTCCAAGTAGAAGCTAATTATCCTTTCTGATTGTCTTTGGTATGTTTCTATTCCTGTGATTGGACACGATGACCAAGGCAACTTAAAGAAGAAAGAGTGTGTTTGGGGCTTCTGGTTTTAGAAGGCCAGAGACCATGACCATCACAGTGGGAGGATGGTCGGAGGCAGGCGGACAGGATGCTGGAACAGTAGCTGTGAATTCACATCCCAACTGACAAGCACAAAAAAGAGAGATCATACTGAGAATGCCGTGGGTCTTTTGAAACCTCAAGGCTTGTCCCCAGTGACACACCTCTTCCAACAAGGCCAGGCCTCCTAATCCTTCCCAAATGGTTTTACCAACTAGAGAGCAAGTGTTCAAACCCACCATACTGATTTTTCTTGTCCTGGTGTTTCACAGGCACATTTAGCCAATTCTTCCCTATATAATATCTCCAGTGCCTGCAATCTCCTTCTCTAGTGTTCAGAAGATTGTTTTCTGTCCTATCAAAAGAAAGACATTCAGCATCCATTAACCATTTATCAAAAAAAAAAACTAAACATTAACTGTCACTTCTTCATTTGCTCCCCAAAATTACTTGAATTTAACCCTAAATCACAATTGCTTTTACAACTGGCACAGAATTAATTTTAGTTTATTGTGGAACAGCTCCTCTAAGGTTTTATAAGGTGACGATAACATCCCACATTCGAGTTGACTGTTGTCAGATCTTCATTCATTAATATGATTTGTTAGTTACATTGCTATGAAACTCTTTTAGTTGTGATTCTATCATATAAAACATTTACTTCATTTCCTCTGTATCAACACCATCCATCACAAAGTTCAAGTAAAACATTTTTATTCAAGTGAATAATTTTTATTACATATTTTATGTAGTTTTTCAAATGAAAATTTGTAAATAATTAAAACAAAACATTAATCCCTTCTGTTTACTCAAAGCAGCCATTGTAACTGACATTAATTAGCAACAGTTGATTTATGAAAAAAATTCATTCATCTTAGTATCTCATTCACCAATTTTTCCATTTTTAAGTTGTATTCCTCTCAGGAAGCAGATTCTAAGAAAGAGCAATGGTTATAAAAGGAAGTACTTTTATCTGAAAGGTTTTCTCAGAAGCACAGTAAGGGAAAAGAGATGTGAGAAGAACAGAAGCAGACCCCAGACCCAGCATGCCCTGCACCGGGATGGAAGAGTTGTGTTATAGGCCCACAGGTCTCTCCCTATCTGCTTATGTTCTCAGGCTTGTCAAATGTCTGCCCTGTACAGGGCCAGGCTGCTGTGAGTTGGTAGTGAGGTTGGTAGAGTTGGTAGTTGGTAGTCTCAGAGCACAAGAGTGTGTGGCAGAGCAGAGTTACTTACGTCATGAAAACCAGAAAGCAGAGGCATCCAGGAAGCAAAGAAAGAGGTACCCCATGATCACTTCCTCCATCCGTTTCCCATCTCCCATCATCCCACTGTCTCCCAATAACCTGATCAAACTTCGAATCCACGAATAGCTTCTACCCCTGAGCTGGCCACAGCTCTTCACAGGCAGAGCCAGAAGTGGCCTTACGGGTTTCATTCAGTCTGATTGCACACATTGGCAATCAAAACTAGCCAGTATAGCAGAAGCCTGGATGGTAGGGATGGATGGAATGTGAAAATGTAGGAACCTTTCACTCAATTTTTTATTATTTCAAAATATAATAATTACTAAATACATTGAATAAGAAACTAAAAGTCTGCCTGGACCAAAAACAACTGAAAACTGAACTCTATGTAATTATTATATACTTTCAGTCAATTAGAGAATAAAGTTCTAATTTTACATACACTGTACCTAGATATAAAAAACAACCTAAATGAATCCAATTTAATGCATTGGGTGATATTGGTAGTTTTCTGGTGCCGAAATAAAAAAGACCCACACAAATGAAAATTACAAGATGACGTTACTTTCTAATATGAATAGAAAAATCCTTAATAACAGAATCACACAACAAACTAAAAGAAACATCATGGCCCAGTTGGGCTTATTCCAAGAATGTGAGAATTTGTTGAAATAAGGGCATTTATTTATCTTTATTAAATGGAGGAAAGAAGAATATTATCTCAATAGATACAGGAAAAGTAAGTCTAAACAAAACTCTCTGTGTTTAAAACTTCAGCTTTAGCAAACCAGAAAAGGAAAAATCATCTTTACTAAGTGTGTATGACCCAAAATGGCAGTACTTAATACTATATGAATGTTAAAAATGTGAATTGTTTTAAAAACCAGCATCCCACATACCTCAGGACTCTCTTAAATATTGTAAACATTGCAGTTGTTCAGGCTGAGTAAGTAATGAGTAGGCAAAAAAAAAATTGAGATACATTTAAAATACTCAAGTAAGAGTTTAGCATGATTTAGGATTCATAGTCAATGTATTGATCCCATTTCTATACACTATCAAGAAATGAGATAATATAATCAGATTATCAGTGGCCGATCATCAATCCTGATGTTTGCTAAACCCTACTATGCAGTGTTTCTGAGCCTGGGTATGTAGTTATTTTGCAGTTAAGAACTACTTTCTCTTAGGTACCTTTTCACAGGACACCCTCAACCTTGTTAGATCTCAGGAAGTGCATATGTCCACAAATGACAGTCTTGGCTCAGCTCAAGCTGGCCTATAGCCAGCATTCCTGCCTGCCAGGACAGGACACGTGACTCCCCATTGACATACAACTGTGGTTATATGTAAGGGCCACACTGGACTCCAGACTCCCTCAGCTCCTATTCACAAGTCCGCGTCTTCTTCTCCCTGCTCTGGGCTCATCCAGATGCCTCTGGATATTCTGTCTTTTCCACAATGTAAAATTCTCCCCGTTAACCACAGAGTGGCCATTTCAGCAGTTTCTTTACTTGCAAACTTCCAGAAAGAAAAAAAATCTGGCATTTCCTTGCTTCTTTTCTTGTTATCTAGGACTTTTGGTTGTCCTTAGCTTCTTTTTTAAGTTTTATGTGGTTTAAGTTTTAGCTCTGAAACCTCAGAGAAGCTTCGTTCTAAAAAAAAAAGAAAAGAAAAGAAAAGAAAGAAAGGAAGGAAGGAAGGAAGGAAGGAAGGAAGGAAGGAAGGAAGGAAGAAAGAAAGAGAAACATGAATCACCAACATCAGCATGGCCTCTGATGGCAATACAGACCACAGACATCAACACACCATGGACATTATCACAGCCTGTGGTAGCTTAGACCACAGAAGCCTTTTGAGGAGATCTCATTCAGAAAAATGAACCATTCTTCTCATATATAAGGCTGTTGCTCAGAGTGAGGGTGATTGTGTGTTAGGTAGCATGTCTGGGGAAAGGACCTGTGTACACCACCATGCCCTTGGTGCTAGACGCTCTGCTGGCACCTTGGGCACAAGCATCATGCATGCAGACCCTGGTGCTATGGTCCTGTGCTCGCCTACCCTCCGCAGCTGTTCTGATTTAGCATTTTTTCCAATTCTGTGAAACCACTTTTTAAAAGCATCTTCTCATAAGACCTGCTTTTTCTTAGTTATTCCAGAGATACTGCATTCTCTGCCAGATCATCCTCTACCACCACGTCTCCAGGCAAAACCTCAATGGGTCTCTCAGGCTCCTCTGAGCAGCCTCGTGTCTCCTTGGTCTGGCAGCCACAGCCTTCTTTAAACCATGTTGATGTCCTTGATCTGAGCTGCCGCTGAGGGCCGTGTTGAGTCTGTCATCCTCACTGCCCAGTGGAAGTCATGTTGATGTCCAAGTGATCCATTGCAACAGAACGTGTTGCAATCCGTGATCTGTGCTACTGCTGCTGCAACTACCATGGTGCCCATGATCTCTGTGCCCTCCGTGTGGTAGCTTAGGACAGTCATTCAGCTTACTTCATAACCAGGGAAGAAATCTTGTATTGTCTGTCATAGAATGTCCGAGAACAGTGAATTCATTTATATTTAGTTTCCTCATCTACACACAGTCCATGCTGTTCCCTCATGATGGTATCTAGACATTGCTTATCTTGTATCTTGACAAAGAAGCACTTTGAGCAGGCAACATCTGTGGCCATGTTTGTTTAGCTGTTTTGAGGAAAGTGATAGAGGTGGGGATGTGACTCTCTCACAATGTGGAGTTAGCACATACAAAGTCCAGATTAAGTCTGGGTCCATCTGAGAATGGAGTGATGCCTGAGGAAATATTTTCAAGCTTCACAAAACAAGAGGCCATATTTACTGAGATACGAAGATAATAGATATAAAGAATTCCAAGCACAAAACTTGTTTCAGCATTGTGGTGTCTGAATGGCATGTAACTTCTGTTCCGAAGGAAAAGATATGTCCGGATAAGGACCTCATTCGTCTCAAGCACCTACTGACTTTTTATAAGATATATTACAGAGCATGGAAATGTTGTAACCGTATTATCATGTCTATTCTTAGACGGAAAACACTGGACTATTTAAATATGCATTGTTTAAATGTGTCATGACTACAACTTGCATAATTCGGGCATAAATTTGCCTTGAGAAAATTTTCTCCAAAGCTGTAGGTTCTGTCTCTGTGACTCATTAGACATATTCATTTGTGGGTGCCAACTACTTTTCTGTGTACCAGTGGTCTCAGAGAATGCCACCCTCAGCCCATGGCAGGTCTCGCAAGAATTTTACCCACTATGTAAATTTCCACACAAAGTAAACAAAAATGGCAGAAAGCCAAGGACAAGGACAGTGGATATTTACCAGGACCTGTTGCCAGGCACACCCAGATCTGTTTCTTTGTCTGGTTTGCAGGTTTGTCACCAGACGTGAACTTTGTTACAAAATATTTTAACGGGAATAAATATCCATGATATGCAATGCTTACAGGCTCGGGACTGTTTTGCAAAGCATGTCCTTTGAAGCACAAAATAAAAATCCACAGAACTAAAACATATTTTTATGAATTCTATAAAATATAGAGAAAATTTTCATGTTCACATAGACATTTCTCAATAGATATTAAAGAAAAAATATTGCTAACATGGAGATATAAGAAATGGGCCTTGAAATTCACATATACTTTGGAAGATCTGCTCAGATATGCACAAACCTTTCAACAGTCACCATGCTGGGAAAAGCTATCATAGTGTGTGTTGTGATTTCCAACATGTCGTAGAATTATTTGCTCCATTTTTTTTTTTGAGGCATGATCTCACTGAGAAGCCCTGGATGTCCTGAAACTTGCAGAGATGCACCTGCCTCTGCTTCCCAAATGTCTACTGATGGGATTAAAGGTCTGTATCACCATGCCTGGAAGGCTTTTCTTAATATTTTTCATTTTACACATAAAACAGTATACCAGATGCAAATATATACGCATAATACCCTGAATTTGATATCTTAAATGTGCTTTTGTAATTCAGTCATTCATTTGCATGCTATGATCATTAATTTGATAGGTTTTGCGACTCTTTTTTCATTTTTGTATCCAAAGTCAGAGACAGATATTCGGCAACTAAAACGCCATCATTTTCTTCTGTCTCCCAGAATAAAGGCATTCCCTTCTACATATTTTGAAAATTAAAGAGTCATTAGTGTTGAAAGAGACAAAATGCATATAATATTTATCATCACATGCAGCATTAATACGTCCTTTGCCACTATGAGCCGTGACATAACGACATAATAGTGAGGTTATTTGTATAACTACAATTATACATCCCAACGGCCACAGGCTTCTCTTATGGTTCCACAGGCTCTAGTGCTACCTGTTAGTCTGGTCTATTAGGCATTGTAATTATGCACTTGGATGTTCTTTAAGGACCATCTTAGGTGCCTCGTAGATTACAATGGTCCCTCTGAAGCAGTTACCAGATCTGTTATGTAATTATATAATTAAGTCCAGGCAATAAAACCTTAACAAAAACTCTTTAAAAAAATAAACAGCCAGCACTGGGGCAACAGATGACTTTGATTGCAAATTAGAAGTGGTAAAAAAAAAATGTATAGTATATATCCAAAGTCAAGAGCAAAGCTTTCTCAGCACTGATCTTTATGTTAGTGTTGCCGTCTTCCCAGTATTTGCAAAGGAGTAGGATACAGCCACACAGGCATCTTTGAGGTTGGCCTCGACATGATTTCATCAGTGGCATATCAAAAGACATTCCTCTTCTTTCTCTTCCCTCAGAGGAATTTGTAGAATTGTTGTGGTGTAGAACCCATCAAGAGAGAGAAAGGGTAACCAGGCTACTGAAGCAAGTGGAAGTTCTCCATATCACAAGCTTTTATATTTTAACTATGTTGATTTTCCACTATTCTATGTGACCCAGGTATGTCCTCTTAGCTGCCAGTTAAATTTACTGAATCTGCAAAGTAGAAAGCAACCAAAATACGTGAGAAAGAGTTGAAATTAATTCAACCACAAAGCTAAGAAATGATGCTTTAAAAATATTTGTGTGTGTGGTATTATGTATGCAATTATGTAATATATATTATGGGGGTGTACTTCTAATTGTGTGTGCACACATCTGTGAGATGTACATGTGTGTATGTGAATGAGTATAAAGCAAAAGGTCGATTCCAGAGATCTTTCCTCCATAGCCTTCTACCTTATATCTTGAGGAAGAGTCTCTCATTGAAGCAGGAACTCATCCATCTAGCTGGGCTGGCTGGCCAATGAGTATCAGTTGTCTATCTTTCTGTCCCTGTCTCCCCCATGCACATCCCACACTGGGGTTACAAGGGCATGTCAGCACACCCAGATTTACAAATGACTCTAGGAATTTAAACTGAGGTCCTTGTGCTTGTGCAAATAGCACTTTATCAACTAAGACAGCACCCCAGTTCTTTACAATACTTCTAATGTTAATTTTTATTACATTAACAACTGTAACCATATATACTTGTACATGGAATATTTACATGAGGTAAAACAATGGAGACATCTTAATGTCTAAGCACAGAAGAGTTAGCCAAGCATACCATATGCCAAAGATAACATTGTATATTTAGCTGTGCTCCCAAATATTTAAGATTGATAGGAGGAATGTAATAGTTATTTGAAGATCCATTATACATGTGAAGTACATGTAGTGGGTGTGAATGTGCCATGTACTACATCATCTTATTTTCTAGTAGCTCCTTGAATTGCATCTAATCATTATATTCCCTTTATAGGCTAAAATGAGTTTTTCTTCTTAAATGACTGAGTATTTAACTAACAAAGCTTAAGTATTTCTAGCGTGTGCAACACATGGGTGCAATGGTGATCAGTGATGATCAATGAGATTTAAAGAGGCTGAATCTTCTTCCCAAGTCTGCACAGCAGGGAACTGGGACCTCAACACACACACACTCCACACGCTGGCCTCGGAGACATCTTCTTGTGCTTATGGCCATCTTACTGTAGTTCTGCTGAAATGCACAAAGTAAACTGAACAGCACAGGGTACCCTTCAAAGAGGATACAAATGCAACTAGTTTACAAAATAAAATATGCAGGAAACTAAATGATCAGATGGATACACACCAACATACTGAAACGACATTGCCCTTGAGTGGTGGTAATTCCTCTGGTGTCTTCCCTTCTTACTCTGTTTTCAAAATACCTCAGAATAATCAAGGTAGTTTTATTTTTTTCAGTCCTATAGGAGATGATAATTCATTCTTGGTCCTAAGCAGATAAACCTTTTTGTAAAGATAAGGCAGCCATGGATATGAATTTCTATCACAAATAACCTGGGGGAGTGGAATCTTAATAGAAGCCACTGGAATAGAAGTTAAAAGAACCTGGGGAATAGTAAAAAGCTAGAAAGACAAAGTCCAAGTTTTGCTTGATAAGGGGCAAGTAAGGAATACAACTTTTGAGGAGGAAACATGGGTTCAAATAGTAGTTTCCTTTAACGTGATGACTTTTGGTTCCAGCTGAACAAGTATCACATTTTCTCTCATGTGTGGGGAATCAGTGACTCTGCATGTATGTGGTGTGTGTGTGTGTGTGTGTGAGAGAGAGAGAGAGAGAGAGAGAGAGGGAGAGAGAGAAGAAAAAGAAACTAGAAGGAAGAAAAATGTATAAAGGGAGGGGTTCAAAGAGCAAGAGATAGTAACAGAATATACCCCACATGAAAGAAGTGTCTCATACTTGGGGGGGCAAGAAACAGGGGAGGGAGTGTGAGGGTTGGGAGAAGTCAGGAAGTAAGAGGGACATAAGAACAACATACAAGGACTTGTACTGAGGGTTCATTGCTTTTCTTGTTGCTATAATCAAATACCTGACAAAGCAACTTAAAGAGGGAAGGATTATGCTGACCATGGTGGCACACTCCTTTAATCCCAGCACCTGGGAGGAAGAGGCAGGCAGATCTCTGAGTTTGAAGCCAGCCTGGCCTACATGGTGAGTTCTGGGGTTAAGGCTACACAGAGAAGCCCTGTCAAAAAAAAAAAAAAAGAAAGAAAGAAAGAAAGAAAGAAAGAGAGAGAGAGAGAGAGAGAGAGAGAGAGAGAGAGAGAGAGAGAGAGAGAGAGAGAGGAAGAAGAAGAAGAAGGAGAAGAAGAAGAAGAAGAAGAAGAAGAAGAAGAAGGAGGAGGAGGAGGAGGAGGAGGAGGAGGAGGAGGAGGAGGAGGAGGAGGGAGGAGGAAGGAAGGAAGGAAGGAAGATAAAAAGAAGGAAGGGTTTATTCTGTCTTACCTTAAAGAGGATTATTCTGTCAGAGTGGAAAAGCATGGCAGGTTGTAGACACCACCAGGAGGCTGGCTGGTCACAAGGCAGTGATAGTCACACAGCAGAGAATGAAAAGGAAATAGAGCTGGGTTATCAAACCACAAGGCTCACTACTAACCCACTTCCTCCAACAAGGCGCCACCTCCTCAAGGTTCCACAACATTCCCAAACAGCACCCTCATATTAGCCTATTGGGAACATTTCACATTCAGATCCACATTAATATATGAAAATGTCACGGTGAAACCCATTATTCCACATGATAGCTAAAAAGTCATAACAGTAAATAATCCGTTTCTGGTATCAGGTAAGCTCAGAGATCTCTTCAACAGTTAAAAAGCATTGGGAGGCCTAGAGAGTGGGGCCACATCAGATTCACCACAATCTATGGAGAACCAACACAGCAGAAGTTACTAGTGATGAGCCTTGTGGTTTGATAGCTCCTGATATGAACTGCAGATCACAGACAGGATATGGGACCATCACAGCATACAGTTGCATTTGCTTGATTGCCTGCCTAACTTTTGCACTGAGCTGTATATGAATTTCAACGGAGATAAGAACTTAAATATTACTGCTCATCTTTAGTAAGAATTCCTCTGCTAAGGAAATGCATATTTACTGGGAAGCAGGGAAAGAAACCTTCACCTTCTTGCTGAGGAAATCTAATCTTCTTCCTGTGCAAGACTCAGCCTTAGGACAGTTGCCCTGAATTTGGAAGGATCTAAGAGGAACACGATGGTTCTGAGGATGGAATCCTAAGCCCATATCTCTTAGAAGCAAACGAAAGAACTCTAAGAAGAGCAAAGAGGGCCTGAGGAGACCCCTCGGTCAGGAAAATACCCGTGTCTCATGAATGAGGAGCTGAGTTCAGATTCCTAGCCCTCATACTGGGAAGGGAGGGTGCATGCTAGAAGATAACCAAAAGCTTGTTGGACAACCAGCTTAGTCTAACTATTGGGGAAAGCAAGTACAGTCAAGGTATAGTTCTTCCCAGCATCATTGTCTGAACTTCAGTGTGCTCTGTGGGGCAGTCCAGTGAGCTGTCAGAACCGTGTGACTCCTTCCTAGGAGACAAGCTCCCCTCTAGTGGATGACAGCCTTCTTCTCTAAGAATGAGATTCCTTGAGAAATTCCAATTCTTTTGGGTATATTGTCACAATAGCCTGATAGCCAAAAGTATCCCTTTAGAACATCTTTATCACTGCCAGAATGGTTAGAGTAATGTTGGAGGTCTCACCCTGTGACAGGTTAGTCCCTTTGCTGTTGAGGTCCGTAACGAGCTTCATGTGAGGTGAAGCAGGCTGCTTACCTCCTGGAAACCAGGAAGCATGAGATGGAATGGAAAGATGGAAACAGGCTGAATTCCAATATCCCCCTCCAAGAGCATAATTTCATCGCCCTAAGTCCCACCTCTTAAAGGTTCTGCTACTTTCAGACTGAAGACCAAACCTTTCAACTGATGGACCTTTAAAAACTATCCAAGACCCAAACACAGGACTAACCAGTTGCTGAGAATCATGCCAACCATTAGTCCTCCCCTTTCTTACAATATACAGTTGATTTAGCTAACTGATTATGGAGGAAATATGAGATATTGTGTTCTACTAAGAGAAGCCACATTAGCAGAAAAAATGGGGAAGGGAAGGAAAAAAGGAAGGGAGGAAGAAGAAGGAAGAAAGAGGAAGGGAGGGAGGGAGGGAAGTAGAGAGGGAAGAAGGAAAGAAGGAAGGGAGGGGGGAGGAAAGGAAGGAGGAAGGGTAAGTTCTACTGCCTGCCTCTCCAGGTCTTGACTTTGGAATTTTAAATTCATGGATTGCTACTTCAGTTGAATTTTATTTGGTTCCCTTAAGAAGTTAGACTAAAAGCGTTAGTCCTCACAAACATGGTTCGTTCCCTGGAACAACTCAGCATGAGTCACACCCAGCTTAGCATGACTTCCATGCTGGTTTCTCGCACAATAAACAAAGCCTAGCACTTCCTTCTGGTTTGTGTTTCTCTCAGCTCGACTCTGTGAAATAGACACTTCCTAAAGGCGAGCTGTTCAGTCATCTCTATTGAGTCAGTAACATCTTCACCATGGTGATGGGGCCTTACAGTTTATCAAAACATTCGGTTTTAACAACATCCGACATGAGTTCTATAAAAGCAGAGTGGGACCCTGGAAATCTAGAGGTCGGTCATGAGAGGTTCCTGTCTTAGTTGGGGTCATAATTAAGTAATTAATTAATTATAATTAATAAGTAATTAATAATTAATAATTTGTCATAATTAATGTGACAAAGCACCATGACCAAGGTAATTTATAAAAGAAAGCATTTATTTGAGGGCCTTGCCTCCAGGTTCAGAGGATTAGAGTTCATGATGATCACAGTAAGAAGGAGGGGATCCTGGCAGCAGGCAGGCAAAATACAATAGAGCAGTAACTGAGAGATCACATCTGATCTATAAGTTGGAGGCAGAGAGAATGTGAGGCTGGGACCTGCTGTGGGCTTTTGAAACCTCAAAGCTCATCCCCAGTGACACATCTCCTCCATCGAGGCCACACCTCCTCAGGCAAGGCCTCACCTCTTCCATCAAGGCCACACCTCCTCAGGCAAGGCCACACCTCCTCCATTGAGGCCACACCTCCTAATCTTTCCTAAATAGTCCACCACCTGGAAACCAAATACTTGGACCTATGGAGGCCAATTCTGATGCCAACAACCACAGATCCTAAGTCTGTCTTTTTCCTAGTAGCTACAGCTGATGTAAAAATCAAATTACCACAAGCAACTTGGATTTTAGAGATGAAAGGAAATGTGGAGACTAATTAACTCTTACTGGTGACATCACCATTGCTTTCCTGGGGTGAAAATATTTAATTATTGTTATTTTTCTCATTTTGCAGCCTGCTTGCTACTGTCCTGAATGCACTTCAGCCAATGTCTTCACCCATGGAAGATGAGTTTCTTCTGTGTTTTATTGATTATTCAATGTAAACCCCTTCACCATCTTCATCAAGGTCTGCACACCCTTTGATGTCCAGATCAAGCAGCTGTTGACACTGTTGTGAGATTTTCCCATCATCCCATCACAAAACCAATGTGAATCTCTGCACTGAACCTTAGGACACTCATTCCCTGTGCACACGCTTATGGGAATGCTCCAGAAGTGTGTGCTTTTCTGATGCCTAGAAGCTCTGCGTGTGATCTCAGTTGAATATGGGTTTTACAATTGTAACCAAGTGGAGATGAGCTCATTACATTGGGTGCTCACTTCACATGACCAATGGTCTTAGAAGTGTAAGAAGCACCCAGAAGGAAAGCTGTGTGAAAATATACACATACCCTGAAGTGGGACTCCTACAAGCCCAGCCACCGGCCATCATCACAAGCTTGGTATAGCCTCTCCTTCAGAAACCCACCCTTTCTACACTTTAATCTCAGATTTGTAACATCCATAACTATGAGAGAATAAATTTGGGAGGGAGTCGTGTTTTGTCACTGCAATTGTGGGAATGTATTACATCATTCCTTGTATCTGCCCTTTCTGTCTATTGCACACTATGACTAGATCCTTCATGTACATGGGAAACTCCCTTGGAGAAGAAACTGTACTTAATCTTTTTGCTGTTGAATTCAGATCAGCAATTCCCTGTATTAGAGTTGCCAAATGAAATGCAGGGGCAAATCCTGCATCTTATTTGTGAAGCCCGCAGACTCCATTTATGAAAACTAGGCAATCAATAAAAATAACAAAATAAAATAAAAATGGATGAAACCTTACCGTGCCAGTTTTATGAAAATTTCCTTCTTGCTATTTATAGCAATGAACTCTCCACAAAAACTCTGAGATGCTCAACCTGCCTCCTATCGGATTCAGATTAGATATCGGTGGCTCACACCTGAAAAGCTGGTATAAGGGTACTTCAGAAACTAAGAAACTCCAAATACAAATAGTTCTAATGGTCAGAAATGAGAAGCCAAATGCTGGTTTTGACACAACCCTAGTGTTTAGAAAGGTTGAGCTGAAAAAAATAGTGCTCAAAATCTAGAATCAGAGCAGGTGCATCACTGAAAGGATGTTTGTCCTTTCATCTGAACCTTTCCTAGGAGACATGAACAAAGTCTACTCAGCCCGATAGGCTCCAACAACAGATGAAGGTGTGGTTCCACCAATGTCCAACTTGTAAAACCAATGAGTTTATTACACTTACTTTACAGAGCATCATTGAAGAGTAACTCACAGGAGGATGGATGACTCCAAAGCAGATACATCACCAAAGTATCTCACCTGGACATGTGACTTCACTCTAGTTATACATATGGAGTCCCCCATTCAGCTAAACTTCAGCTTTTATATGCTCTAGCATCTTCTAAGCCCACAAAAGCATGTGTAACTTTGTCAGACTTACATACCTATAACAGGAAAATATAGCAAGAGGTGGTGGAGATCTCAGATGAGGCTCCACGCCCTCCCCATCCCTTTGTGAGGGGATGTCAGCAGCTTGTACTAGAGGTTCACTCACAAGATGTCACAATTGAGATGGTAACAGTCCTCATGCTTAGAGGACACTGTTCTACATCTATGCATGTGAAGCTAAAAAAAATGAAGTGAACTCTTGTGCTTACATTTATACAAACCAGTCCCGACAGAGTCGTTAAGCCATTTCATCTCACGACAGGTTAGAAGGCAGGAGGTGTGATTTGAGTGTGAGATGTCAATCATAGGTTCAATGTTTAAACCTTTCCCCAAAACAAGTGGCGGTGCTGTTTAGAAGATTGTGAAAACCTTAGAGGGTGGATCCTAGCTGGAGGAAGGAGACCCTTAGGAGCTGACCTTGGGATTTGATAGCCAGGTTTCACTTCATCTCTGCCCTACCTCCTGATTGGGAAGACAGTGTGACTAGACATCTCATGCTGCCACCGCCATGTCTTCCCTGCCATGATGGGCTGTCACTCAAAATCAACCCTTCCTCCTTTAAAGTTGCTTCTCGTCAGGTATTGCTTATAGCAATGAGAAAAAAATCTACTAATTAGATATTTAGACCCCCACAATTTAGAGATGAAAGTACTGAGATTTGGAGGGATTCAAGATTCAGACCCAGGATCCAAGATCTATTCTAGACCCTTCTTTGTCTGCCTCTTCCTTTCTTTGTTTTTTGAGTAATACAAGTCAGAAATAATGAAAGCAGCCCTGACTCACTCAGAGGAAAATGTATATTTACATCTGATGATTCAAAGAGCACCTTGGCAACAGACACAAAATGATGAAAAACTTGTGAAAGAGCTGAGCAAGAAAGTCATTAGTAGAAGCAGATTTACGGAGAACCTACCTTTGAAAATAGACTTGAAAGTGCTGGGGCTTCCAGAATATGAGGCTAAACATCAAGATGTCTGTTTCAGGATGACCACCTCCGTGTTTCTGTTGAAATGAAGGACTGGACACAGCATCCAGTTACTCCATGACCATTTAGCACTCTGAAGAACTGCAAGAGCTGATTCACATTGTCAAGAGTACAAAATCACACCAAGATCCTGCCTCACCTTTCCAAGAGCTAGGATTACAGGTGTAAGCGACCACACCCAGTTCTTAATGTTTCAAGGAAAAAATATAGAGTTCTGAAAAACTACTTAGTAGCTTGAAATCTCTAGGGTCAAGCAACTGTTTCCTGTGGAAATGAGTGTGTGAAGTTAAACATGAGGGAGAGGAAAATGTGCCAAGTGAAGGGTTGGGAAAGGGTGCCCCTGAGAAAAGATCCATCGGGAAGCCTGGTTCAGGAGGGAGCTTGATAGTAGGAGCGAACGAAAGGTCACAGGGGAGAGATCAGTCAGTGAGGGCTTGAGGTAGGGTTTGACCATCCCAGGGGATAAAGCTGAAAAGGCAAAGGGCAAAGCATGCACAACATCTGCCTGCATCTTCTAAACCACTCTTGATGTTGCCAGGGCCAGATCACAAAGAGCCAGGGGGAAACAGGAGGGACACAGCCAGGGGGCTGACACCGTGTTCACCTTGAAGGAAATTCAACTTGAATTAGGACAATGGCTATAGTGCTTGCTGGTGACAGTGGATGCAATTCATACCTACTCAGGAGCTAGAAGGTGAGCAGCCAGGGCAGGCAGAAGGCAAATCAACACTGACTCAGACCTCTGACTATAAACAACCAGGAGAGTGGCAGGGCCATTCACTAAGATGGGTACTAACAAAGGAGGAGCAGGTACCTATGGAAGACTGAAGAGAAGACTACACCGCGAGGTCCCTGTGATATCTGCTTGTGAAGCCAGACAGGCACTTTTAGAGCTCCCTGTCCTTGGCCACACTCCATCAATCCAGTCTTTGCTGCTGTATAATTGGTGATACACAAGAGGGAAAAATAGAGTTTACAGGTGTGGAGTAGGCGGGCCAGTTCCTTTAAGTGAGTGTGATCACTTTGGTGTAAAATAATTCCGTCGCTCGGTCCATCAAACCCAACTTTTGCGACTACCTGTCTCACGTGGTGAGGCCTCTTCCTGACATTTATTAATGTTGAAAGTGTTTAACTAGCAAGGTCTCTAGTGGGCTTTTGTCTCCAGAACGTCTTTAGTAAAACGTCCCAAATGATTCAGAGGACAGGTCCTTCCTCCTCTACCTTTAGAACCGTGGCATAAGTAAGTGAACCAGCCAGGTAGAACAAGCAAACATAGTCACTCTCACGTATGTACACTGAGCTAGCACAGACATGGAAAGCAATGGCATATTAAGGTAAAGAACCCAATTGTAAGGGCGTGAAAATGGTGAACAACCAGTTCCCCGCAGGTTTATTGCACTTGCTGAGTTCCCTGGTAGAAATGTTACACCATAACACACTTAAGCTGGTTTTAATAACTGGCTTGCAAAATTCCTGAAAATCTGGTGCTCTATAACATTAAGCTTGTAAGGCAGGTTCCAACACCCCTCCCCTCCCCTGTCCTGCCACCACCCTGCTGCCCCATATGTGAATGAAATCAGCATAAATGGAACACTGTGAGAAAAATCACCTTGTTTCCCAAGCTTTTACAGGGATTTTTCCCAATGGAAATTTAGACTTTAAATGAGGGAACACAATCAACTGAAGGGAGAAGAAAAGTCATATTAACCTTCTCAGCCTTAAGACAGATTCAGCCATAGGACCTACGGTTTCTTAATTACATCAATTATTTGGACACTCACTTGGCCAAACCTTAATATCACTAAATCCAACTCCACTCACTCCATCCTGACACACAACCCTGGAAGAAAGGATACAACCTTAATCTGAACGCTATGATACACAAGATAAATGTCACGTGGTGCTTAACACTCCTGGAAAGCCTACGTGACATTTAGAAAACATCTAGTTGCTTTCTAGATATTTATCCTGCATCATCATCAACATTTATTGCATCCGTCTCTCTAAACTGACCTCACACTGCTACAGCCTGAGTTCAGCTGGCGTGCCCACTTCCTAAGGAAGCCAGAGGCATGCAGAGAGAGTGCTGAGAGCACTCAGGGCCACATTTACCACAGACACAATCCTCATCCTTCATCCTTTCTACCACATCAGCAGCAGTGTTGGTGTGACACGGGTCAGAGACACAGCTGTTTGCTGCCACCCGCAGTCTCCTCAAGGGTTCTTTCTAGGGACGGCCACACGGGTGAAGCCAGGATTTCTAACTGCACCTTGGAAAAGAACTCAGGCCTAGCTATTGTAAAACAGTTGGATTGTCTCAAGAAGAGGTTTAGACATAGATCTGCACATGAATGAGTCATGAAAGATTAAGACACACTGAAGCCGGATGCAGACTTCCGAAGGGGTTGTCCCATTGCTGTGACTTGGTAGAGGTCGTGTTCAATTTTGGAGGCTCTCAAGTTGAATCCCCAAGCACTGTTAAGAATTTAAATTTTCTTTTGTTTTCCCTGCTCTTATGAGCAACGAAATTAGAAGGTAGCTCTGGACACGATTAAAATAAAACCTTGAACCCCAAGGGGTTCAAATGGGGGACTAAAGGGACTTTGAAGTTTACTGTGAGAGTCTTAGAAAATATCATAAGTTTTCGACTGAATAAAAGGAGAAAAGCCACATACACTAAGGTCTCAGCAGGATTCATTGCTGATTTAACAATCCGCTTGAAACACCTTCCTAAGAAGGAGTGTCCTGTTGGTAGCAGCAGCAGCAACAGCAAAGTTTCAACTCCTTTCCCTCTCCTGCCCTGTCTAACCCGGTCACGGCGGGAAGGGGGGGCACTCCGTTTTCTCCTTTTCCTGCTGATTCATCTCTCCTTCCCAACCAGCCCTCCCCTCTCATGTATGACCGTGCTACCCACCTAGAGTCAGCCTCCTGTGATGTCTTTCTCATTGTGAAGGCTTCCCTGTACCATGTAAGTCAATCTTATCTCTCTACGCCTAAACCCTCTGTGCTTACAGTCCTATTGTCCTCAGACCTACCAGCTGAAGCACCACCTCCTGCCCCCACCCCTTCTCTCCCTCCCCATCATGGCCCACTCTACTCCACCCCTCCCCTTCCTAGCCCACCCCACTCCATCCAATCCCTTTGGTTCTTCTTTGTTTACTTTGAATGTCCCCTCTTGCTGTCCTCGGTTCTCAGACATCTCAGATAAACTCTCATTATCGGGGGCCCTTGTGTCCCATCTAGTCAAATGTTTTGGGGCCCAAATCTGTGCTTTAAGCCCTCCCCTCCTTAGCTCTTCCTTTATTCAAACACCAGTTTCTTGAGGGGCCTTCTCGTCTAAAACTATCCCTAACTCTCCTACAATTGCCCCTTGCTCTCACCCCATTTATTTTTCTCCTTAGTACTAATAGCCACTTAATATGCCGATAATATACATCTCATTGCATGCATGTTTGTTGCCTTGATGTACTTAATAAGAATGCAAATACTATAGATATTTGAAATCTCGTAAACATTGTCGACAAAGTATATCCTTAGCTTTGAAACCCTTACCTGATATATAGCTGGCCTCAAAAATTGTCCGTAGAATTAATGAACTCAAATTATCGCCTAGAATGTTTGAAATAATCGGCGATATCACACTAAGAGCCACTTTGCCTTCCTAGACAAAGAAAGCTTTTGCATAAATAATCCTGTTAGGGCTGAGCTCTCAAGGTTCATTTAACTCTTGATGCCTCAAGCAGCATGAGTCTCTACATGCCGTGCCATTCATTGGAAAGAGAAGTTTGTAAGGCTCCAGGAGTGTCATGGTAGAGGAGGCAGAAAGACAGTAAGAGCTGGGACATAGAGAGAAATCTGTCAAGCCCCGTCCTCTGTGCACCACAAAGGCAACACAGCCATATCTCACAGAATCTTTGCTTACCTACACTGAGCCTTTACAGGATTGGGCCTGTCAACAGTCAATCATTGTTCGGGGCGGGGCTTACAGCTCCCGCCCCGCTGAAGTATTTAAGACTGAAAGATTTCAGGGAAGGACAATCATTGTCTTTAGTTATGCACCCACTGGTGAGCCCACCAGGCTCTAACAGATAGCTCCACACATATGGTCGGCCACACAGGCAGCTTCGTTAAACGCGGGGGGGGGGGGGGGGGGGGGAGGTCACAGAGCAAAAGAAGGTGTGAATATAAAGTAGAACTGGTGGGGGAAAGGTAGCAGGAGGGAAAGGGAGTGAGGACAGGGAAACATACTCAGAATGCTCACCAACTTGATACAAGTCATAAATGATTTTAAGACTTTGGTTTCGTTTCTGAGTTCCTTGAAAAGTGGCTTCTTCTACCTTCATCGTGCTCTCAGATCTGACAAGGAGAGACTTTCGTCTTCCCTGAGCATTTACACCCTCAGATTTACGGATCTCAGAGGGCACTTACATTCTCACTGTTTATTTTGGAATTATTTTATTATCAGCTTTACGTGGTTGTAAACCATGGCCAAGATGGAAAAGCCCTCGGAGGACCGTTACTGCCTTTCCTCAAGATGGCCTCTGATCTGACCTTCAACAACACGGCCGCTTCTTGCACAAAATGGAAAAATATAAAATCCTCCTTACTTGCTCTGGGCCAGAGAGATCTCAGCCTGGAGCACTGTGATGCTCAAGAGTTGGCCCAGCTGGCCTCATCAGATATATTTGTATATATTGCACCCCGGGCAAGCAAGTGGAGTCGTCACAGCCAGGTGTCTTTGGGGGTGTTGTTGTTGTAGGTTTCTTTCTCCTTTGAGAACTTCATGCATTCACATCATGTTGCGAATAAGAGACTGTAAGTGCCAGACCTAATTACATGTCTCCACCAATGACATCTCCCAAGCTCACCAGAGCTCGGGGAGCATCACGGAATGGAGGTTAAAAAATAAAGGAAGAGTCGTGGTATGAGGGATAAAGTTGTGAAATGTCTTCAGAGGTTTTATCCATGTGGATATTTTTCTGTTCTGACAAATATGTATATGTATATGTACATGTACATGTACATATGTGTATATATATGTGTATATGTGTATCTAGGTATAGGTATATGATGTATAGATATGATGTATAGATATGTATATATGTATAAGTATAGATATAGGAATCGGTATAGGGATATTATGTATAGGTATATATGTATATGATGTATAGGTATAAGTATAGGTGTATATGTATATGTATGTGTATACAAACCATTAGCTTGGTGTCTGTTACTGCAGCAGGATATTGTGGCTGGTAACTACCAACAGCATGGCCCTGATTCTGGTGAGGCCTTCTGGTTACATCACATTATCACATTCTAGTCTAGCGGATATGTAAGGGAAAAGGTTACTGGCTGCGGGAGAGAGGGGACCTGAGACAAGAGGCAAGAGAGTCGGGAGCATCAGGTGGCCTCTTTCCCAGCAACACTCTCTCTCTCTCTCTCTCTCTCTCTCTCTCTCTCTCTCTCTCTGGAGCTAACTGCTCCACTAAGAGCTTGCTAACCCACTAGATTACATTTCTAAATATAGCCACCAAGGACCGTGGCCTCATTTGGCCACTTCCTCCTCCTGAGGCTACCAAGATCCAGCTGTCAAAGTACTGAATCGAGAAATCAAAAGCTCCCTTTGATTCACCTAATTAGCATGTCCAATTAAAATTAAGCACCTCATCCTAACCCAGGGTTTCCCTTTGTACCTTTATAAACTGCCATTTGCCTATGGGGACCACATTTGTGCTTTCTCTATCCTGAGGCAGTCCTTTGTCTCTCTACAGCCAAAAAATCCCTTCCCTCTCTTCCTGTTCCCTTCCTCCTCTCCCTCATCCTCTGACCCCTCTGTCCTCTATCCCCTGCACCTTGTCCCTTTGAGGCAAATAACTCTCCTTTGTGCTGAGAACGTGGTCTTGGGGCATCTTTAGGATTTCAGGCATGAGTGGAAGACACACAAAAACATGGACATCATAGAGATATTATTTTTTAAGGGTCAAATCATTGTATAGTTACATTTCGCCATGACTGAATGCAATAAAGTTGCTATAAATGACAAGCTTGTCTTACTGTCACAACTGAATCTACCTTGAAAGAATAAAGATGCCAGAAGATCCCAAAATAATTCCATCAAGTTCTGTAACTATGTATTAAGGCGAGTGGCTGTCAGAAGCAAACAGAAAAAGTAAATTGCTAGCGAGGCTGTGGAGACACTGGAACCCTGCAACCTGGCTCACATAAATGCAAAGCAGGTGACTGCTATAGACAGCAAGGGAGAGTTCCTTTGAAAACAGCAGAATTGTCACATGGTCTCAAAATCCCATCACCCCGTCTGGGTGAAATTCTCACGAAGAATTGAAAGCAGGGGCCATGTTTAGAGCAGCAGTATTAGCAACAGCCAAAAGGCTTGGGAGACTCTTCTGCCCTTCAGTAAAATGTCCAGAGGAAGCATGGTATGATCGTAGGGTGGGATACTATTGAGTCTTAAAGAGGGAGGAGATTCCAGCATGAGCTTCAGCAGGGATGAGCATGGTAAGGGTCAACCAACCACCGAGAGTATGCTACCTGAGTGGAGTCAAGATGAACACTACATGATTCCACTTCAGATGAGTACAGAATGTTCAACTCCTTAAGACAAGAATGCAGATGAGAGGCCCTCTGGAGCTGAGGAAGGAAGGAACTAGGAAGTCATTGCTTAAGGGGCTTTGAGTTTAGAGTTTGCAAGATGGCGACGTTGAGGCTCTAGATGCTGAGAGTGGCGCTCTGGCAAATCCTGTAAATGCATTCACTGCTGCTAATAAGACACCCAAGAACAGCTTCTTAAGTTATCATTTTGTGGGCTGGTGAGACGGCTCAGTGGTTAAGAGCACCAACTGCTCTTCCAGAGGTCCTGAGTTCAATTCCCAGCAACCACATGGTGGCTCAGAACCATCTGTGGTGGGGTCTGATGCCCTCTTCTGGTGTGTCTGAAGAGAACAACGGTATAGTCATACATAAAATAAATAATAAACAAACAAGTAAATAAACCTTTAAAAAATAACATTTTGTTACTATTGTTTTACATGTATTCTCTCTCTTTCTGTGTATATATGTATGTATGTATGTATGTATGTATGTATGTGCAAGCTATGGTCCATGTGTCAGAGGACAACTTGCAGGAGTTGTTTCTCATCTCCCACTACGCAGATTCTGGGGATTGAACTCAGGCTGCCAGGATTGGAGACACAAGTCTTTACCTGATGAGCCACACCTCACAAGCCCTAAAATGGTGTGTATGTATATATATATCACTACAATGAAATTTGTCAGAAATATTACATGAGGTAAGAATATGATTTCAATAGATGTTTTTCAAAGATAATTTTCCAAAAAAGTACAAACATAAATTCCACAATTTCTTTGTGGTTATGTATGCAGAATACCGCTATTTCTCTATTTTCTCATAGCACCATTTCTATGTTGGCATTAAAACACAATATGTATCTTTAAAGGTGTTTATCATTTGTATTTAGGTGTATGTGTGGTTATCAGATTGTCCGGGCAACGTGTATATGCAGTACCTACAGGAGGCCAGAAGAGGGCATCAGAGTACTTGGAACTGGAGTTACAGGAGGTTATGAGCTGGCCTATATGGATGCTGGGAACCAAACTCTGGTCCTCTGGAAGAGAAGGAAGTACTCTTAAGCCCTGAGTCACCTCTCCAGCCCCACAACTACAACCTTTAAATATAAGGACAGAAATTACAGTATTAGTTTGGGTTTCAGATAAATTAATACAACTCCACTTATTTGTTGGAGCCTGTTTGAATAATGCGATCAGTTCTCGTGAATTTGTCGGGCAGCTTTATTTAACTTCACAAACTTCCATTAAGCACCTGTTGGTGCCAGCCGCAGGATTGAGTGATGAAGCCAGAGGGAAGGGGAAGAGTTTTCGTTGGTTGGTTGGTTTTATTTTTGTTTGTTTTGTGGTTTCTATTGTCTGGGATTGAAAACATTTTAACAGAAGAAAGGCTGTGGACAGGGCCAGCATTTGCAGGGAATGTGGACACCTCTAACGTAGCCCTCATGGCCTTTCTACAGAGTACAAGGTGCTTTCAGATGAGGGAACTGAGACTTACAGATATTAAGTCTAAGGACAAAGATTTCTCAAAATGATAGAGCTCTAATTTGTACCCTGATCCTACTGATTCCAAGGCCCAAGCCTGCTGTCATTTGTTGAATTCATATTCATAAGGCTGGGCCCCCACAATAAAGACAGGCATGCAAATAATTATATTCTCTTCAATAAGAGTAAGAGCAAAAGTTCTCACAGCTTACTAAGGTGACCAGAACGAAGTGATGGACTTTGGTCCCTGGGGCAGTTTTGGCAACATATGAACAGAGGATTTAATTCAGCCATGGGTTTTGGAACCAAGTAGGAATTTAGAAATTTTGCAGTGTGCAGTGCAGGAAAGCACCCGTGGCAGCAGGAGACCTTGGGAAGGTGTCCTTCCTGCTCAGCACCAGCTGTCTGCATCAGATAAAGTTCCTCCACTGGCTGTGCCTTCCTCCTTGAGAACTGGATTAAGGAATCTACAGGACGCAGAAGATGTCTTTTACTCAGTCATTCACTCCCCTGGTCTGCAGCTCTCCATAAGGTGTTTTGTTTAAAGGGGCTGCTTCTAAATGTTCTCAGATCTTTGCCAAACGAGATACTGTATTTCTCCATTCCCTTTGCACACAGAGATGCGAGCAGGATTCTCTGGATGTGTTTTCTTTTGTGCTTCAGCAGATGTGTGGACCAAGGTATACCTGATTCTGACTCTTCTGCATCTCCACATAGTGCTCTTCATCAGCTCCTGCACACAGGAGATGCTCGGAAGATGTTACTAATTGATTTTAAGTTCTCTCAAAGAAGATTCATCATCATCATTAAGCCTACACTGGAAGTGTCAAAGGTCAACATCCACTTGATAGGGGGAAAAAATCTGACATGAGACTGTTAATACTTTGGTGCAATATTTTTGCACAGATAACATTTTTCAGGTAAATGTCCCTCTAGTGTGATGTCTGTGCACAGACTAGTTCTTTTTCTGCGAGGGGATGATAAAAGCATCCCTTCCACACCTACCTTCAGCCTGTGCTACAGATGGGATAACAGACCCCAGAGCTACATCCTCTACCCCAAGATGATGGTGTGTTTTTTCTCCACCATACCTCCGGCTTCAGATCACTAATTCATGTACCGGATAAGACAGCTGCCAAATGATTAGACTACAGAGATGCTCCTCAGACACCTGTCATGTGGATGAGGGCAGCAGCACCTTCTGACCTTTGCCAGGTCAAGGTCGATAACAGACAAGTCAGTCAGGAAGAGCAGCCCGAGCTGACTCCATTAACTCGAGATGTGTGTGCACTCAGGGCCCTGCATCTCCTGTCAATTAGTGTAGGGAAGCAGGGACTGCTGATTACCAGAGACACGGCATCAGCACCAGCCATGGTTACCTCTGCTTCTGCACCCTGCCGCATTTTAATTAGCCCCAGTCCCTCAGCTGCTTTTCAGGGCTTCGTTACTGCCTTCCCTCAGAAACCCGGGGAAGGCTCTTTACATTTCACATCATTAATTGGGAGAAGTGTTCAATGTTCTAGCCATGGGGTTGATGGCACAGGTCTCCCCGGCTAGAGGCTTTCATGGGGGCTTCTTAGAAAATGCAGTCTTGGCTTGCCCGGAGCCGTGAGTACGCAGAACCAGTCCGAGAACAAAAGAGGGACAGACAGTGTCAGGTGGGGATTGCAGCCAAGAGAACCAGGGTGTCTGCAGGACTGTGTGTTCACACAGGCAAACTCCATAGATATGCAAGAAAGAAACAATAGAGGAAGGAAACAATGTGGCTGTAAAGGAAACAGTTTTCATGCTTGGGAGTTCGTGTGTGTGTGTGTGTGTGTGTGTGTGTTTCTATGTGTGTGTGTGTCTATGTGTGTGTCTGTGTGTGTGTGTGTGTGTGTGTGTGTTTCTATGTGTGTGTGTGTCTATGTGTGTGTCTGTGTGTGTGTCTGTGTGTGTGTCTGTGTGTGTGTGTGTGTGTATGTCTATGTGTGTGTGTGTGTCTATGTGTGTGTCTGTGTGTGTGTCTGTGTGTGTGTGCGTGTGGCACGTGGGTTCAAATGCTTGTGGAGGGCAAAGTTAGCTGTCTTTATCTTTCGCCACCTATTTTTTCCCCAAACAGAATCTCTTAATGAACCTGGAGTTCACTAATTGGGCTAGACTGGCTGCCAGGGCTCCTTCTGTCGCTGCCTCCCTGCCCCAGAGTTACAGGTGTGTGCCACCAGCCCTCTGTCTCACTTTATTGCTGGGATGTGTGTCCTCATGCGTACAGGGTAAGCATTTTATTGAGTGAACCATCTCCCCAGCCACCCATACAAAGCAATAGGACGAGAAGCATTCCAAAAACATTCACCACAAAGGAAATTAGCAGAAAACAGTCTGGAATAGTAACATCAGCAGACAAGTGTTTTCACACACCAAGACAAGGGTTTATCTAAAGCGATGCCCTTCAAAGTTGGGTAAGTTTCACAGTAAAGCAAGAGGCTGCCCCTTGCTCGTCCCTCTCCTTCCCGAGATTGAGACCTATTAGGTCTGGGTTTGCATTAGTTCTCTGCTGATGCTGATGCTGATCAGGGGTCAGGACTTTGACAGCCACCCTCCCAGAAGCAGCTACCAACACAGAAGCCTGGGCACCTAAGAGGTCTATGTAAGACAATGAAAATGTCTACAAATGAGATTTTGAAATGTTAGGAGCAACTCAATGGGCATTAATGTGAGCATTTGACATAATCGCATAGGCTAAAATAAGTCATAAATTTTAGTCAAATTCTTGAAACATGTTTAAGGCTAGGAATGTAATTCAGCGGTACCCCACTGACCCAACTGTGTCAAGGCCTTAAGTTGAATCCCCAGTACTGCAAAAAACAAACAAACAAGACCTACCCACCTACTGCTTTAAAAAAAATTTAAAGAACTCACTACCAAGTAAATTGGATATATTTAAGATATGCCTCCTTCATGTAACTCCCCTATCCAAAAAAAAAGTCTATATTCATTTAGAATGAAGAATAACTAGCAGTGGACACCGCAGCAGAAAGTGGCCTGATAAATCCTTACGCACACATACGTTTCTATTGCTGATTAGTTGAGGATCTTAGCTTTCACATTTTTGAAACCTTTGCAGGCCAGATATCACATACACACAACCAAGGCAGCTCTTAAGCGACTTAGTTAATCTGCGTAGACTTCAGTTACTTTATCTATGAGATGTGGAGATGTGCTTTAAAATCTGGGCTCCTCCGAGCTTTAAAATTTCATGACATGGTTTCCTATTTTCTACTTGAGTCAACATGTTTAGCACCTGGTAGATGGCACTCAAAAAAAAAAAAAGAGAGAGAGAGACTTTTAAAATTCCGAGCTCAGTCCCTTTAGCAAGTTTCAAAATCTGAATCAGCACCAAGTTGAAACTCTACCTCTCAACTTGTGTCAACTCAGACTTTCCAATGGAGAGACTCGCTCACAGCCATACCGCACATCCTAAAGTGCCTACCACCCTAGGCATTTCTAAGATCCCGGCATTAAAATGTCGCCTTCTGTCCCAAAGACAGATCGACTCTACAAAGCAATCGTTCTTAGGGCAGAAATTGTCCATCTGTTGAGATCCGTGGAGAGAGGACTCTGAAGTCATCGAATTCAAATCCAGCTGAAGATTATGTTCATGGGTCCATTCTCCATTTGTTTGATATTACATCGGAAGAATCGCAAATTTAATGGGCTCACAATCTAGTCTAACTGAACGCAGTAAATTCCAAACCCTCTCCGTATCATTAATTTCAAAGCTCCTGCCGGTCAAGCCCTCACTTTGCAACATTCTCATCAGTACTAAGGCAGCAAGGCACTCCTCTAGTACAACACGGCTTGAGTCAGGCGGGGCAAACCAGAGCAAGGGAGGAGCGTGCTCCACTCACCGGCTTTGGGGCCAGGGATGCTTCTTCTGATGTTTATTTGAAGGTAGTAGGGCGTTCGCCATTTTATTTTTCCATTTAGAGTCAGCACCCATGGCTCACGGTTCCACCTCCCGCCTTGAGATGTCCAGGACACAGGCTTGTAGAGGGCGAAGTTCAGAACCGTTGAGGTCTGTAATCTGCCTCTTCCCTCCAGAGCATCAGACGCTGCGACACCCCAGGCCAGAAGAAGGAAGTGGGGTCAGGTCCAATGTTGTGGTCCCAAATCCTTCACATTCTCTCTCCTGGGGTGTCCAAGCCCAGAGGAGGGGGATTGCGGGGGTGGGGAAGTGGGTGCTGCTTCTCCGAGGATCTTAAGTGTTACAGGCATTTTAGGTAAAGTCCTTCCCCAACCGCCTTCAACAAAACAGCTCTCTGAGACAATCTTAGCTTGTGCCTATTTCTTTATTCGGTCAGGGTGGGTTTGAATGCATATCCTTTATTTGGGGTGAACCAAGGGTTATATAGTTTTGGGAAAGGGGGTGAGAATATCCAGGGTGGTAGAACGTCATTGGCCGAAAGCTACGGTACTGAGATGCCTCATTAACATGGGGAGGCATTCCAGGTGCTGGACTTTGTGACTGATGACTGGGGAGCACCTGGTTGGGAATCACGGGGTTACCGGGAGGGAGTTGGTCCCTCTCCTGCCGGTCTCCATTTTGAGATTTCCCAGTATGAATGCGCTCCACCTCACCAGCTCCATACCAGTTCTTCAGATGAAACGGTCCACACGCCCCACAAACATCCCGACACGGAATCAAACATAGGACAAAGCCTCTCTCCTGTTGACTCCCCCAGTCCGTGTTTTCCTAGTCATTCCAGGCTTTTGAAAGACAGACACATCTTCAACTGACATCTGAGGGAAAACTAACCACTTGGTGAATTGATAGAAAAAACAAATATTGCTGAGAAGGTCGACATTTAAGCCCACTCACCTGGGCGCAGTAGTCCTTGTTCTTAGATGCGTTAGTTCAGCCCAGGCCTCAGGAACGTGATGGAAAGTTCCATTGACCGCCTCTTAGCATCAATGACCACCACCCCACCCCACCCCCTGCCAGCTCACCTTCTGCCAGGATTCCTGCAGCCCTGGGTTTTGTCTCTATTGCTGTAGGTAACCGAATTAAAAGAAACCTCCTCCTAGACCTAGAAGCAACACACGCCAAGCTTCTGTCTAGAGAATTCTTGTTTACCCAGATCTCTGTGAGATCTGGAAAGACGGTTTCAGACGAGATCAATAGTCAAGTAGTTTTAGTGTTGGGGGAAGAAAAAACACAAGCCCTTCTGTCACACAGGCTCTCGTTACATTACGTAGCTCACACTTGCTTTTGAATTCACTGTGAGGTCAGGCTAGCCCCATACTCACAGCATTCCTCCTGCCTCAGCTTCCCAGCTGTTCTCTCTCTCTCTCTCTCTCTCTCTCTCTCTCTCTCTCTCTCTCTCTCTCTCCAGACTCAATCCAAGACACAAAACTGAGTTTTTTTTAAAGAGACAATAAGGAACTGGGTCAAAAGCATCTTCTCAGGAACACGTATGCCTCCTCTACAGCTCAGGGAACCCTAAGGAATAGGGAGCAAAAAGAGTGTAAGAGCCAGATAGTGGGCTGGAGAGATGGCTCAGTGGTTAAGAGCACTGACTGCTCCTTCAGAGGTCATGGGTTCAAATCCCAGCAACCACATGGTGGCTCATGGTTATCTGTAATGAGATCTGACACCCTCTTCTGGTGTGTCTAAAGACTACTGTGTACTTATATATAATATATCTTAAAATAGAGAGAGAGAGAGAGAGAGAGAGAGAGAGAGAGAGAGAGAGAGCCAGATAGTAAGGAGAAAGGCTGTGAAATGTCATATGCAGAGCAAGACACACCCGTTACAATCCGGCAGCTGCAGACACCCGCCCTGGGCCTACACAGGAATGGACTCAGCCAGCAGGCTTGAACAGGGGAGGGGTCCGGGTGGCTCCACCCCTCCCTGCTAAAACTGTGGGCTATGGATAGGTTCAGGAAGAGTAGTACCCAGGCCTTCTAGTGTGTGCCTACTGATAACTCCACCAAGTTCCAAAAGTCAGCTCCCATCCAGCGGTCACACGGATGGCTCTGGTTAAACTAAGTGGGCCCCGAAATACAACCAACTGTTATAAATCTGGAAAAGGTTCTGGTGGGGATGACGGACTATAGGGACGGGAGGGGGAGAAGAGAGAGTAGGAAAGTAAACAGTGTGTGTGTGTGTGTGTGTGAGAGAGAGAGAGAGAGAGAGAGAGAGAGAGAGAGAGAGAGAAGTATATGAGAGAAGTGTGTGTGTGTGTGAGAGAGAGGGTGTGTGTGAGAGAGAGGGGTGTGTGTGAGAGAGAGGGGTGTATGTGAAAGAGAGAGGTGTATGTGAGAGAGAGGGGTGTGTGTGAGAGAGACAGATGTGTGTGTGAGAGAGAAAGGTGTGTATGCGAGAGGTGTGTGTGTGCGCGAGAGAGGTGTGTGAGAGAGAGGTGTGGGGGGAATATGTGTGTGTGTGTGTGAGAGAGAGAGAGAAAGAAAGGTGTGAGTATGTGTGTGAGTGTGTGTGAGAGAGAGAGGTGTGTGAGAGAGGTGTGTGAAAGAGGTGTGTGTGTGAGAGAGAAAGGTGTGTGTATGTGTGAGAGAGAGGCATGTATGTGTGAGAGAGGTGTGGGGGGAGTATATGTGTGTGTGAGAGAGAAGTATGTGTGTGTAAAGGGTGTGAGTGTGTGAGAGAGAAGTGTGTGTGAGTGTGGGTATGGGTGAGACAAAAAGAGAGAAAGAGGGTGTGTGTGAGAGAGAGGTAAGTGTGTGTCTGTGTGTGTGTGAGAGAGAGAGAGAGAGCGAGAGAGAGAATATGTGTGTGTGTGTGTGTGTGTGTGTGTCTGTGTGTGTGTGTGTGTTGCCCTCTGCTGGACACATCTCTTTTTATTCTAGTAAGATCTTAGCAGAGGAGAAGTAAAAGTGACAATTTCCCTAGAAAATGAACAAGGATGCAAACCACTGGAAAAGAAAAGACTGCGGTGAACCAAGGAATGAAATTTAGGAGGGAAGTGGAGAGCTGGGGCCTTTAGCAGGCAGCAGGTGTGAAAGACCCAGAGGCTAAGCCGCGGCCCGTCCCAGCTTCCCCTGTGGTCAGCACCGGAAACAATAATTACAAATGGCAACTGCATATAGCACACCGCCCCTTTTCAGCTTGTCAGCTTCTAAACTGTGTTGAAGGCAGCCGCTCTCCTTGTGGAATTTCATGGAGAACAAAGTTTTGAAATGAAAGCCACTTTCCACATATTCCACACAAATCCAAAAGCAGCACCCAACCCACAGAGGCACAGCGCTGAGCTTTACATCTTTGCAACAAAGGGCGATTTCATGAAAGTGTGTGTGTGTGTGTGTGTGTTTAACTTACTTTTTTCTACTGTTTGAATTATTTTTCTCACAGTTTTTCCAGTTACATGTTTGGAATGAAGAGCAGCAGCACAGGTTAAGATATTATAAAAATGGGAATAAATAGGTCTCTTCAAATACGGTTAATTATAAAGATTTATATATAGAAGCTAAAGTCAAAATGGAAATTGCCATCACCCGAGTTCCATTACAGACTTTTTAAATGTGTCGTGGATGTCGGTTTAAAAGAAGAAGCATTTCTGAGAAGGCTGGACACATTATTCTCACAGCCCTAAGCCTCCAAACCCCGGGGTCTCCATGTGGAACAGGACCATTGCACTTCACCATGTGCACAAGGTCCGTGGTCTAGAACAGCAGCCCCAGAGCCCCGCCTCAACGTTTCCTGTCCCCACCCCACACCGCCACTCCCTGTCACCCCCAGAATTACTTGCAATCCCTAGCTTGTTGGTTGGGCAAACCCTGGCTTCTGCTGTGACACTTTAAGCTTCTTAAATATTATTCCAGGGGGTTCTCTAGAGAGGTGATAAAATTAATTAGGTTTATAAAATGACTTTAAGATATCCTGGATCCTGCTACCAAGCTGGAACTAAGTGGTGTAGGCCTAGGGTATGGGAGAAACTTCAGGTACGAATGTGTCAGAGGAAGATTAAAGCTATAGCCACATTCTTTGGGCAGATCCCTCTCTTCAGTTGCTACAAGACTAGCTCAAGAGTCCACATCAATCAATATCCTTCCATTTAAGAATGATAATGGGGCCTGGAGGTGGCGGGAAAGGGGGCGGGGACTGAGGGTGGGCGAGCAGGAGCCTAAAATGAGGGGGGGGGGAGGCAGCAAGCCGGGCTGGGGCAAGAGAGAGAAAGGGGAGGGGGAAGAAAACATATTAAAAGGAATAATTTTAAAAAGGATGATAATGAAGATGTTTGGAGGGCTGTTATAAGCATATTTAATATGTGCATGAGTCTGTGTGAGTGAGTGTATTATATGTGGTGTGTGTGCAGGTCTACAACTTTGTGACTCTATGCAAACTATACCCTGTAGAATCTTCAACGGCAACGTTGTTGCAACGATGCTTTAAGTGTTACCTTTTTATTGAATATTCACAAAGCCATCACACACAACAGACTGTTGTTATCCTATCTTGCGGATCAGAAGTGAGGGCAAAAGAACATCCTGCCACTAGGCCGGAGATGAATAAAAGGTGCCCTGCTCTAACTTTTCCTCACACTCTTCCCTTGATACAGAGTCTCTCACCAGTCCCAGCAAGCCTTCCGTCTCTGCCCCCAGAGCACTGTGGTTTCAGATGCATCTCTATGTAAGTCCTAGGACCTGTACTCAGGTCTACACGCCTGCATCGCAAGCTTTCTGACCACCAGGCCAGCTCTCCAGCCTCAGTGTTCTATTTTTAATGCCTATTTTCAGGCGGCAAGATTTGAGAAGATTCGGACAACTGCATGAGGTTTTCTGCTAAGTGTCCTGAGGGTCTATCTCACCACAGCACTGCCTGCTCTGTATTCCAAAAAAGCCATGTCGTCCAAGTGGGGGGGCCCAAGAAGGCTTTCTGAAGGAGGTTAAAAACAACACTCTGAGAGCAACACTGTGGAACAATGCTTTAAGTGTTACCTTCTCACTGAATATGCATGAAGCCATCACAGTCAACAGACAGCTATTAGCCCATTTTACTGATCAGAAGTGAGGAAAAAGAACCTCCTGCCACTAGGCCAGTGCAATGCAGGCAGGATGAGGCTGTGGACTCCTGCCTGCACTCCCCCAGCATGCACGGCCCATGTAGTGGTATCTCACGAGTCCACTAGTGCCTTCCCCCAATTTAACACTATCATGTTTATGTATAACAGGGTAACTAAAACCTACCAATCTCTAGGGAGCTCAAGACAGAGAAATTGGAGTTTTTCTATTCCATGTACAGAACCAGAAAACAAGGGGGGAAATCACTCTTCAAATGTTGGGTAGAGATGTAAATACCCTTGGTTGTAAAAGTCTTCCAATTTTAGCAAAATGATGTTTTCTTAACCAAGATAACCTCATTTCCCACATGAAAAGAAAAACAAAGTTAACTGGCAAGAGTCTTGCTGGAGAGGAAGCTGTGTTAACTGCAATGTGTTTGACTACCAACTCCAGAGCAGACACCAGCAAAATAACATCATGCATTCCTCAGAAAGACTCCAAATTTACCAAAATCAGAAATGTGGGTTTTCCTTTCTCTGTAAGCGAGCAGGATTAGTTCCCCCCAAATGCCTAAGTCAATCCAGAATTTTAAACTGAACAATAACAAAAGCATTAGTTATTTTGTACTCTAAAGATGATGTGTGTGTGCATTGCTCTGGCTGGCAGTGGTTAGGGGCTTTCAACACAGTGAGGCCCAGCAAGGATGCTCATTATAGATGGGGTGAGCAGCAGAGGTCCCTAAACAGGATGCAGGCTACTAATGTCAGGCCGATCAGCCGCATTTCAAAGTGTTGATAGCCTTCTGCAATGTAAGAAGAACCCAGCCCCCCCCCAAAAAAAGATCTCGGGTTTGGAAAACCACACCATTTAACAGAGCTCCAGAAAACGGAAGCCCCTGTCAATTGGTTAAAGGAACATCTCTGTGCCTAGATTGATTCGTGCAATTATCATTGATAAGATTAATTTTTCTTGATGCTCATGACTACTTCCTTACTAACAACTAGCTTAGGTCCACAGGCAATGACTGTAGCTTTCTTTATGCACCCAGAAACTATGTGCTGGATGCTCGGAAAACCATAGCGTTCTGATTCTACGTATTTTTGGTTCTCAACATTAGAGAGACATATAAGCATGTGAGACAAATGTCCATTAATGTCCAGTAATGTCCAGTAATGGACAGTAAATGTCCATTAATATAATTAATACAATAACAAGCCATATAACCTAACCCAGGAGAATCCAAAGGTCTCCCTGGAAGAGGTGTTATCAGTACGGTTGTTTTGATTTGGATTGATTTTGCTTGTATACTGTATGCCATGGGCACCTGTTTGTGAGTGTGCACATATGCCTGAGACTATTCATACACATGTGTGTACATGTGTGTGGAGGCTTATGGTTCATTGAACATCAGTTGTTCAACCCTTCATTGTTCATACTGAGTCTCTCAGTCAATCCATTGCTCCAGGGATCTGCCTGTCTCCACACCAGCATCCTACCCATTCCCCCACCCCCACCACCTTGCCAGCACTAAAGTGATAGGCTGTACTTCCCAGTTTTTGTGCGGATGCTGCGATCCTAACTCAGATCCTCATACTTGTACAACCGAGCCATCTCTCAAGCCCCGAGTCACACTTTTCCATCAGACAGTCTCAGCAGCCCCTATTCACTCCCCATATTACAGATGAGGAGTTGGGAGCAGAAATGGCTTTACTTATTTTTGATACGAAGAAGAAGAAGAAGAAGAAGAAGAAGAAGAAGAAGAAGAAGAAGAAGAAGAAGAAGAAGAAGAAGAAGAAGAAGAAGAAGAAGAAGAAGAAGAAGAAGAAGAAGAAGAAGAAGAGGAAGAAGAGGAAGAAGAGGAAGAAGAGGAAGAAGAGGAAGAAGAGGAAGAAGAGGAAGAAGAGGAAGAGGAAGAAGAGGAGGAAGAGGAGGAAGAGGAGGAAGAGGAGGAAGAGGAGGAAGAGGAAGAAGAGGAAGAAGAAGAAGAAGAAGAAGAAGAAGAAGAAGAAGAAGAAGAAGAGGAAGAGGAAGAGGAAGAGGAAGAGGAAGAGGAAGAGGAAGAGGAAGAAGAGGAAGAGGAGGAAGAGGAAGAAGAGGAAGAAGAGGAAGAAGAGGAGGAAGAGGAGGAAGAGGAGGAAGAGGAGGAGGAGGAAGAAGAAGAAGAAGAAGAAGAAGAAGAAGAAGAAGAAGAAGAAGAAGAAGAAGAAGAAGAAGAAGAAGAAGATGATGAAGGCTGAGCCAAGACCGTCATCTGCAACTCACTCCACCTATAGCAAGCAGGTAGGCAAAAGGATCACAGTCTGGGGAAGCACCAAGCATCCGGGCACCAGCAAGTCCATCAAAGCACAAGAAATGAGTGATGGGTATCTGAAACCAATCAGTATTTATCAGCCGATCGCAGCACTGTTGTCTGAAACTTTGATTCATCTATATAAGTAAAAAGACCAGTATACACCCTGGGGTCAATGCAGCCCTAAAATCTCGGCGGCGTACAATTCACATGTTTATTTCTTGCTCTTCTGCCATCGCCGGTGTGAGAAGCTCTGCTCTTCAGACCCGCTCGAGAGGCAAGGCCCGTGTGAGCTGCATCTTCACTCTGCCTTCTGGGATCACTGTAGCAGGAAAAGGGAGAATTGTGCTCGCCGAGCATGAACAATTAAATGCTCTGGCCCAGAAATACGACATGTCACTTTTGTTCACAGTTCATTGCCCGGGACTAGTTAGCGATGACACCTCGTGGCCAGAGGGCAGAGGAGTGAGTCCCATAGATTCTGCAATCGAGGCATTGGTCATGATGAGGAATGCACACGGGCTGATTCCGTTCGCTGGAAGAGGTCATCCCGTCGGCATCCGAGGGTATGATTGGCATGGACACAGCAAGCTTAGAATGCCAACCCCGCACACAGCTGATTCGTTCTGAGTGAAGTATCTTACCTTCCAAGTCGTAGCTTCTTTCCTTTAAAACGAGGGAGGGATGTAGCGCTTTCTAAATGGATGACACTCCCCGTGAGATCACATGTGAAAACGCCTGTCGGTGCTGGCCATGGCTGAAGCCAAAACACGGCGGCCTCTTTTTGAATTGAATAATATTGCATTTGGGAAAAGCCCAGAGCAATTTAATAAAAGAACTGCAGCATCACGGTGGTCTCGCTATACACTTATTATCTTAAAAGAACTCTGATACAACTACTAACTTCTATAGGTTAGAAATTGAAGAGGGGGGAGGGGACAGGGCGTCTGGAGAGATGGCTCAGCGGTTAGGTGCACTGACTGCTCTTCCAGAGATCCTGAGTTCAATTCCCAGCAACTACATGGTGGCTCACAACCATCTGTAATGGGATCCAATGCCCTCTTCTGGTGTGTCTGAAGAGAGTTAACAGTGTATTCAAATAAAATAAATCTTTAAAAAAGAAAAAAGAAAGAAATTGAAGCCAGGACCATATCTATCGCTAGACAGTGTACCCCAAGGCTGAAATCAAACTATTACCCAGGCTCTGCTCACCCATGGATCTCAGGGATTTCTTCCTGGCTTTCCTGATCTCAGATTCCCACTGCTTCCAGGTCTGAGGATAAGGGTTGTGCTGCTTGTCAGTCAGTCGTGGCCTGAGAGGTTTCTGAAGTTTGTGTGTAGTCTCTTGTTGTAGTCCCCAAAGGGTCATTATCAGCAGAAGTGCCCTCATTTTCCAAACTTGTTGAAACATATTTCTCTAACTTTGGCCTCTAGCAATACCCTGAAGAAACACTAAGTTTTTAATGAGGCCATCTGATGAATTCAGACTTGCCCCCTTTCAATGCAACACTGTGTCACGAGAGTGAGAACACTAGGTGTCTACGTTCACACCCAACAGAGAACACTGAACAAACATAGGAGTCACTGGCAACCCGAGAGCCTGCTTGGCACACCCCCTGACAGTTTGTCATGCCCAGGGCAGTAATCTCTCTAATTGCCCACAGGGATTCCTAATAGTAAAACATAGAGGCACCCCTGCTATTTAACACACACAGTGCTCAGTATCAGCAAGAGCAGGATTCTGCGCTCCAATGACGTCTTTCTTTCATTGGGAAAACCATTTGTAAAGGACATATTCGCATATCTGCTGGTAGACATGCCTCTGGCTCCTGAGCATCTTGCAAGCAGATGTTCCTAATCCTTTGCTTTAGACTATCTTTTCCAGGGTAATTATAGAGCAAACAATCTTGGAGGATGGAGATACAGGGTGTCTCTTTTTAGATCAAAGAGCAGATTCGCTTATAAAGCTATATAATGAAGATCACATCTTTTTCAACACAAAGGGTACTTGTGCTTGCAATTCTGGGTAAAAATGTCAACTTTACCTAGGGAGGATCCCACGCTAGGAATACAGCTCAGTATGGATGAGATGCCCACTAGGCTCCACCCTGTGGACCATAGGGAAAGGAAAACTGACCAAGCTTGGTGATCCGCTGGCCGCCTTTATTACTGAGAGTAGTACTTAATCCTTTGTCTCTGACTGACAAGCATTCACAGAGAATTATATATTCATTCTCTCCTTAAGTCACAAACTTGCTGGTAGAATGCATATAATTTTAAGATATTTAGATTGATAGGTAACTTTGGCTAGTAATCGAGAGGCCTTATCTTGTTGATTAAAGCAAACAGCATATGGATTTTATGTGAATCGTTAGTATCTGTTCCTTTCCCTCTGGTACAAGTGATAGCCCATCTGCATGTATATATTTTCATCAAAATTTTAAAACAGGTTTTTCTTTTATCTCTTCATGTAATTGGCTTGTAAGCCTGACAAATTACAATTAAGTTTTGAGAAAATTTAAATATAGAAAAATCTGTAATCACAGATCTTCCTTGTAAAAACATGTAACTTTATGTATAAAGAAACTATGCTGATATGCCCAGTGTTTGCAGATTACTTGAGCAGGCAAATATCATTTCTTCTCACAGGAGTTTATGTAAACAAATACAAGGAAAGACATGTGTATAGAAGTTTGATTCTTTATAAAAGGTTTTCTTCCCCATATTTACTTATTTATTATTATTAGTCCTACTACTAGATGTTGTAGAATACACACTCATATATATGCACACACATAGACAGGCAAAAACATACATGCACATATACACACAAACATATAAACATACACTTACACATATACACATAGATATACACATGCATAAACAAGCACACACATACATGCACATACATACAAACATAGATGCAAGAAGATACTTAGAGTAAAGCAATTTACATAGGTTATCTCCTGAAAACTCACATCCAGAATCACAGTTGCGTGGATTTCATGTTTCCAGGCATTTGTTTCTGTCTAGCTGGAACTGGATTGCTATTTTAAGTGGTAGGAGGAGCTCCCTGCCCTCTGACTTTAGAGAATCCATTCCCACAAACAGGAAAACAGCAAGCGTACAATCAGCCCACTCCAGGCTGCTCCTGCTCTTGTAACGAGTAGGCTCACCGCTTCTTACAGTTTTCTTCTCCATTGTGGATACAACATTGATTCCTTGATTCAAGCTTGGATGTGGCATAGGAAACAATCTGAAAGTCTACTACAGCAAAAGCTGAAAAACCCTTGAAGTTGGTACCCAAGAAGAGTGATTGTCTTTCCATGATTACCGAAGGAATGAGGAGAATTTTCTCTGGTCAATAATTGTGAAAGGATTCTTTGTACTATTTTTGTGACTTTTTACAAATCTAAAGTAATTTCAAATTAGGAAGCAAAAAAAAAGGTAGTAGCAACGTTATTATAGAAAAATATTCTCAAGATAATCCCAAGAGTGTGCCCTTGAGGCTAGAACAAAATATTGCCTTTTGTCATATGTTAACAAGTTCACACCATTGGCTATTCACTGTAGAAACAATTTAGGATCTGAGAGAGATCTGTCGGCGTTCTTCCTAAGAAATAAGGAAGTTAAAATGACAAACACGACTTGCCACCCTGAAGTACTTTTAAGGAAATGGACTGTGATCGCTTCAGAAAGACTTATTTGGGAATGGAAATATCTTGTGCTCTGCCTCTCATATTGCAGCTGTATCAGACAAGTTGATCTTATTAAAGATAATTGAAATGGGATTTTAAAGCATATTTTCTAAAGTGCTTCAAGAACCCTAAATAAATTGAAATGAAACCAATTGCCCCAGATACATGCTGACATGCTGAGGGTAATTGGTGTGTGTGTGTGTGTGTGTGTGTGTGTGTGTGTGTTTAAACTTTATTGAAGGCATTTTTGAACTAGGTCAGGGTCCTGAGCAGGTTAACTTTTTCTTTTGCATTTCTTTCAAGACAGCCACGATGATCACAGTACCAGTGACATGGACACATAGTTAAAATCCGATGGTAAGTTCCCTGTATCTGTTCACCAAGTTCACCCAGCATAAACTGAATCATTACACTGGAAAGTGTAATGGGTCACCTATAGACATTTTTTTAAGATTTATTTATTTGTGGATATGGGTATTTTGCCTGCATAAACATTTGCAAACCAAAATAGGGCATCATATCCCATTACAGATGGTTGTGAACCACCATGTCGGTGCTGGGAATTGAACTAGGGACCTTCAAAAGAGCATCTAGTGCTCTTAGCCACTGAGCCATCTCTCCAGCTCCCAAATACATATTCTCTCTGCTATACTTGCCACTTAAAGGACTGTTCTACTTATATGCATAATACATACGGTATTTGGGGCAACTGCTTGCTGGGTGATTTGGGTATGTCCATCATTTCTTGGGACGTCACTTAAAAAAAAAAAAGGCACTATACCACAGGACATCAAAATTCTGCTCTTGTTTGCCTTCTATTTCTGTGATTTGTGCCATGACCAAAAGCAAAGGGAGGGGTGTGCTTGTTTTACAGTCCTCCCTTGAGGGAAGCCGAGGCAGGAACTCAGGATAGGAACTAAATCAGAGGCCACAGAGGGGTGCTGGTTATTGGACTGCTCTCCACGGTTTGCTCACCCTGCCTTCACTTACAACCTCCGCCCTCTTGCCCAGGGATGGTACCACCCACAGTAGACTAGGCATCAGAAGAAGGCCCCCACACACTTGCCTGTAGGCCAATCTTATGGGAACATTTTCTCGGTTGAGATTCCTCCATTCTGAGGAACTACTTTCTACAAAATTGACAAAAATGAACTAGTCCAAGTCCATCCTGCTCTAACTATATTCAGAGCAGACAGTTTTCCAGAGAAACACGGCATCATCCCTCAGCATCTGTGAAGGATTTGTTCAACGACCCCCTGGAGATACCAAAACCCACAGACGCTCACATCTTTTATATAAAATGAGAGTAGTTACATGTAACCCGCGCACCTCCTCCCATATTCTTTCAGTCACCTCTAAATCACTTTAATCACCAGTACAGTGTAAATCTGAATACCTGTTATATTATAGCTCCGTAAGAAGTGTTGACAAGAGAAAAGAATTCTGTGCATGTTCAGCACAGATGCATTTTTTCCCACAAATGCAAAACCACAGTATTGGGGCGCTGATGGAAAGGACAGAGGAGGGGGTAGATATTTATTTTAAGAAACCAGTTCATACAATTATGACAGTGGAAAAGCCAAAATCTGCAGGTCAGACTGACAGGCTGACGTCTCAAAACAGAGCTAAGCTCAAGTTCAGAGACAGTTGGCAGATGTCCTTCATCTTCCAGGGACATCAGTGTTTTCACCAGGCATCTCATACTGATTATAGAAGACTTAGCACTATTCTAGAGGTAATCTATGTCGTGAAGTCTCTATTAATTTAAATACTAACTCACCCCCCAAAAAAACATACCTTCATAAAAATATCTTGAAGATATTTCACCAAATTCCTTGGCACCATGGATCAGCCAAGTGGGGATAACATTAACTATCATAAAACTTTATTTTATATTTATAAATACTTTCAAAATTTAAGAATCAAGAAGTCAGGCACGGTAGTACACAACTTTAATCCATCTCTCAGGAGGCAGAGGAAAGCAGATCTCTGAATTCGAGGGAGGTCTAGTCTACACAGAGTCCCAGGCTGCCTATCCAGGGCTACACTGTAAGACCCTGTCTAAAAATGAAACAAAACATTAAGAATCAAAGAAGCATTTTTATATTCACCTGATAGGGAAGTCTAATAAACTCCACTCAGACCCCCTAGAATAACATCCTTTATTTTTCATTGTTATTTTACTCATTTATTTTATGTGTGCATACGAATGTGAATGAGCATTGCCACAGTGCATGTGTGGAGGTCGCAGGGAAACCCTTCGGAGCCAGTCCACTCTTCCACCGTGTCAGTTCTGAGGCTAGAACTCAGCTCATCAGGCTTGGCCACAAGCACCTTCAGTCACTGGAGCCATCTTGCCAGTCCATTGCCATTTTTGAGCACCTGATCTTTTAAAATGAACGTGTTTGATACGTGACATGGAATATAATTGGGTCTTAAACTGCAATTCTACCCCCAAGTTGGGCCCCTCAACACTTCATCATGGATGAGGAGGGATCATGATGCCCTCGCCCCCTCTCTGGAATGATTGGTAGTTGATGGTTGTTGACAGAGGAAGTGTTTTATTCAGTGGTGTAGCCACTAATGAGTTGCCCTTGCTCCAGTAAATAACCACCCATCCATGCATGGACCAAGAGCTACGGTTAAACTCAGTGAGTCACAGATAAAATGAAGACATGGATGGAAACTCACTGTTAAACGTTTCTATGGCATTCCACTGCTCCCCTATGAAACCCACAGACTAACAAAGCTGCCAGTGCCACAGACATCTCCTTTCCCATTGTTGGCCACAGATTCCAAAAATACTCACAATGATATAGGCTGCTGTCATTGCCCGTGGTTTCCTGCCAGAGCTTTAAGGTAAGACTTTATTGCAGAAGACACCACACACTTTTGTCAGGAGACTTGGAGGAACTGACGTAGCAGCTCCTCCAGGAGAGCTAGCTTTCATAGCACCGGCATGCAAACTACTGTGGGAGCGAAGCTGTCAACAGCTGTACCCAGCTGTAAAGCTCTGAACCATGACAGCCAGAAAGGTGAGCTATCTCCCAATGGTGCCATAGTGACGTGTATTTTGATGGTAGCTAACAGCTGTCTAACTGGACTTAAATCCCATTCAATGGGGATGTACTCATGCTAATGTAAGCCTAGTCATGGCTGGAGAAGAATGGCATTTCACTGAATTAATATGGTTTCTTTCCACCTGCCTTCTAAATGCTCATCCTTACATTCATAGATTAGAGCGACTCTCACCCCTCATCAAAGAATCTTCTCTTTGTAGCAGACGAAGGCTGTTACAGAATTCTACAGCCAGGATATCTCTAACATTACTGCAATACTTAAGACTCAGGGACCATCGTAGAGGAGAGAGCACAAAGACTGTAAGAACCAGCGGGCTGAGACAGCTGCTGCATCCTGGTATCTCCTGGACAGGAAGGGGATGCTGTTCCTATGAACTCTCAACAATATGGCTGCCTGCACAAGACCCGCAAAGACCGTACCAGTCAATATGGCAACATGCATTCAGGGAAACTCCACAAGGCTCTACCCCTAGATGATAAACTCCTGACCACTCAATGGCTTCTGGGAGAAAGAGAAGCAGCTTCCTTCAGGGACAAGCCCCTATAGTCACCCCTAAGCATATATATATATATATATATATATATATATATATATATATATATATATACACTTACAAGTAATGCCAATAGGGCTCAGTGGGGTGGAGGGTGTGCCTGTGTGTATGTGAGTGTGTGTGTGTGTGTGTGTGTGTGTGTGTGTGTTTGTAAAACAATAGAAGAAGGCACAACAATTAATTTGAGATGGTGGGACATGGGAGGACTCAAGGGAGAGGAGAGACGCACTCATGTATGAAATTTTCAAATATTAAATACTAGTTTTAAAAATGCATGAAAGTGGGTGGGGACTTGCTTTTTCAGCGGGAGAGGGAAGAGAATGAAAGGGCAACAGAGGAGCAAAAGTGACTAAAATTCATCTCAGAAGTGTATAAAGCTGTTGAGCAAAAAGATGTTTAAAATCCCAAGAAACGAGAATATAACCATATAACCTATCCTGGTCTGTCTGTCTGTCTGTCTGTCTGTCTGTCTCTCTCTCTCTCTCTCTCTCTCCCTCTCTCTCTCCCTTTTCATTCTTCTCTCATATGTTACATCCTGACCACAATTTGTCCTCCCTCCTCTCTTCCCAGCCTCTACCCACCCCCACCTGGGTGGTCCTCCCAGGGATACCAACCAAACATGGCACATCACATTGCAATAAGGCTAGGTGCCTCCCCTCATACTCTTAGTCCTTTCCATGCATGTGAAACTTAGAAACTGAGGTATAAGTAAAAGATTCTGTGATTTGGCGAATTCCACAGTTCTCAGAATTGAGTGACAAGCCGGCTTCAGAAAGTCTTCCTGTGAGCCTGTGCTGTCTCGGGTAAATCCGCATGGAGACAGTCAAGGTGCGTCTCGAGCTGCCCACGCACGTTCTTTAGCAGAGCTAAACTCTGAATTGTGACTTGTGAACAGAACCTAGTGTGGGGAATCGGTGTTACTCAGCTTCTGCTTTGTGGCACACAGCACTCCCTCCAGCTCCCGAAAGTACAACAACATTGTAGTAAGCTTAACATCAGTCCCTGAGTTAACGTTAGGGCGAATCATGGAGACCATCAAAGTTCAGCTGTTCTCTGATTGGTTCCTTTCCAGGCAGATTCTGCACAAAGAGATACATCCTAAATGCCCTAATTTGGGGGAAGGGGACGAGGGAGGTGCACACACAAGCACCTATGCATGCAGTAAGCCAGATTCGAAAACCAGTCCTTGGCTTGCACACAAGCACATGTAGGCAGTGGCATGTGAGCACACTCAAGGGAAAGGGGAAAAAAAGTGCTGGTGCCTTCAACATCTTACTCACGAGGTGTTACCCAGAAAAGAGGGACAGAGTCGCCATTTCCATGGAATGAACTGATGTCAAATGAGTCGCGGTGTAAAAAGTTCACATCAAGGAAGTCCCTCCCCCCCCACCCCCAGGAGAATACCTTATGACATTTCTAATCACAGTAGCCACCCTGTGGCTGCCAAACTCAGTGCTCCTCCAGCCCCAACCACTAGAAAACATCTGTGATGGATGGATGTGCCCAGCCCCGCCCCCCAGCAGTCCCTCGATAAGGCCTGCTGTCGCCTGTGATAGTTTTCTAGCACTGCGACAGTGCTAGAACTCATCAACTGTCAAGGAGGAAACATCATTCTGGCTCGCAGTTTTCCAGGCTCAACTGGTCCACTGTTCTCTGGCTTCTGGAGAAGCAGGATGTACACCTTACCTGATGGCCAGATCACAAGAAGAGAGAAAAGATCATCTACCCACGATCCTCTATGTGGGCATACTCCCAGTGACCCAAGGACCCCCCCCCCAGACTCCAGTTTTTAAAGGTACCACCTATCCCCAACAGTACCACACTACTTTAACACCAATCCTTTAACACATGGGCTCCTAAGATCCAAACTGTAACACCAGGACAGAAAGCTAAAGTATCCCCACAAATTAGGAATTCATCCCTCATTTACTAGGGCCGTTATGAAAAAATACAAAACTATACACGTTGACATGGTTAAAACTGGGTTAGCCATCACCAAGAAAATCTCTGTGTATACATAGTACTCTGACAGAAGCATAAATGGCTTTGCCTTGTCCCTGGTCAATTTTCTGTATTAGTATAAAATCAAGTAAAAGTGCTTCTTTGGGAATAAAAGACCCTTCCAATTCATGGTATACACTGCTCACCATTGGCTGAAGTTGTTACAAGGGACATTGTCAATCACGCTTCAGAAATTAATTTTAGATAAAAGACATTGAACGCCCAGGAGTATGTGAATTCCATTTGGACCAAGATTCTGGTGGCCACTGCTTGGACCCACCCATGGGAATCTTACTAGATAAAATCTATCATAAAATTTTCAAATCCTGACAAACAAATGGACAAAGAGACAAAACAGACCAGCAACCTATATTCTCCTCATCCTTCCAAGCACAAGAGATAAAGGTGATAAACATGAGAGTTAAACTCTTGCAAACCTGCCTCTCAAAGGTGTGCAGAGTCAGAGCAGCCCTGCTAATGGTACCCACCCAGCATCCTTGCTACACGGATTTTCTCAGTGATATTTTAAAATAATGTCTGCAGTTATTGTTAATTATAGAGCACTTGACAAGGTACTTGGCAATGTATTAAACAGGTACTCTCTTGGATAGGTTTACAATCTATAAAAAATATGTTGATCTAACTTTCGAGCAATTACTCCCTCGGTCCCTCCTCTCTTCCTGTCCCCCTCACCCTCTTCATGTTCTCTCTAAGCACATCCATTCCCATCATAAATCTGCCAGACACCTACACTGGAGGCACGTCTGTCTCTGCTTTCTTCCCCAGAGAACTTGGGCATCCCTCCTTTTCCTTTTCTCTTCTAATCTCTATACCCCCTTTCTGTCATTGTCTGTCATTGTCTGTATGGAATATTTTATGCAGACACCTGCAGAACTTCCCAGAGTGCTCACTAGGTGAAAGTGTAAGCTGAAGAGATGGGGAGGGTTGAAAAAGAAGGTGCAATGGGTGGGCTGCGATAAAAGCCCATTCATACTTGTGTGAAAATATATTTATAAAACCAGACATTGTAGGCAATGAATATATACCAATTTAAGGGGGGGGCTGGAGAGATAGATCATCAGTCTAGAGCACTGGCTGCTCTTCCAGAGGACCCTAGTTTGATTTCCAACACCTACATAGTAGCTTACAACTTTCTATAATTCAAATCCCAGGAGATTCAATGCCCTCTTTCGGCTTCTAAAGGAAACAGGCATTTACATAGTTCACAGACATCAATGCAGACAAAAGCAATCATATACATAAAACAATTCTAATTTTTCCAAAAGGAAAAAATATATAGATCTTCCTCTAAAAAAATCACAAATGCTTGATATGGAGAATAATTGTAAATGCAAAAACATGCATGCCCTTCCTTCCTCTCTTCCTTAATTCAACAACCTGCTGTGAACATTTGCAAGCACTTGCCACCCGGTCAGTCTTCACTGAGCTCCAAAATCTATTCTCAAAGTCTGTGCTCTTGCAGGAAACATCCTGTGTGCAGTCAGAACTACCTTAGAACTGAGAACTCCAAGGGCACAGTGATATGCCAGAAAGAAATACAAAGACCAACCTGATAAAATAAATAAATAAGTAAACAGTTGGGGTGGGGGAGATGGCAGTCTTATTAGAAAAGACTTTCTGGGTAATAGGAAGCTAAAAAAAAAAAAATACTGTGAGAAATCAACCAAAAGAAAATTAGGTACCACGGAACTGCAGATAAAGAAGAATTCAGGGTAAACGCAGCAAAAGCAGGAGCCAATTCTGGAAAGTCAATTGATAACATGTACAGCGAGCACTGAACCAACACCAATCAATATAGCTCAGGACAAACCGAATCACTGCCTAATAACCACATCACATCCATTTTATGGTACTATCTATCACGAGGGCAACAGGAAAGAGAGGGTGGCAATTCCCCGCAGCTGCGCACTGGCAGCCTGGCTTCCACTCGGGGCTAACAGAGAGGTGTGGGGCTCGTCGCGGTGATAAAGGGAGAAAGCAGCAGAACAAAATCACTTGCAGAACAGGCTGGCGCTCCCATAAATACAAGTCTGGATGTATTACAGGGTTGGGTTGGAGGAAAAAGGACCAAGTGGAGTAGCACGTTCCTAGGGGGGTGCCTGGTGCTTGCCTGCTCATATCCCATGTCAGAATGAAAAGCCCCCTGGGCTTCTCCCACAGTGTGTTAAGGAGAAAGAAATCGATAGTAATCAGAAGTGGGTGGTGAGGCAGGGAAAAGAACCGGAGGGAATTTGAATCATTAACAGCATCATGATGAAGAAGAGAATTATGAATTAGTAAAGTGACTAAATCCAAGACAAATGGGCAATGACCTATACTCAAACTCAAGAAGTTTCTCTCATTCAATCGTCTGTACGAGTATTTGTATGTGTTGGGTCTTTTTCTATCTTTGTATATCTGTGTCAGTTATAACTCGCCTAGAAAAAAGGATTATTGGAGAAAATACATATATTTAAATGTTCTCTGTCATAATTTGGATGTGAACTATCTCCTGTGGGCTTATAAGTTTGAACACTTACGCCCTGGGGGAGGGCTGTTTGGGGAAGTAGGGGAATTGATCTTTTGGATACAGAGTCTAATCAGCTGATGAAGGACAGAGTTATACTGGGCCCCAGTTTTGGCCTAAACTTCTTTTCTTTTTTGATGTATCCAGGAGAGCTTCTACATATCCCTGCTGTGACATAGCCACTCACGATATCGTCTCTGCTGTGATGGACTCAATATCTGAGTCAAAAGACACTGTTCCTCCCCTTAGTTTGCTTCATTTAGACATTTTATCACAGTGACAAGAAAGGTAACTAATACAGAAAGTGGAGAGTGAGAAGAGGGTCGCTTGTGACAGACGTGGCCATTTAGTCCATAGGTCCTTTAAACTGCCCTACAGATGGGGCACAGAAGAGCTTGGAACTGTGGACCAGAGATGCTCTAGGCCTCTGTCTGCAGAATATAACAGGCCATTCTAGTGGGAGCAATGTAGACAGTCAAGAAAGTATTCATGAGTTTTCAGAAGGAAACAGGAACTCTGAACAGGAACTGGGAATCAGTCAAAAGAGCCCATCCGTGTGCTGGTCTGAAAATGACTAAGTCAAGTTGTACCTGTGTCCCAGAGATCAGAGTGATGGCAACTTCAAAATAATGGACTAAGATGCTTGGCAGGGCAGATTTCAAAACAGCATAACATCCAGTCTGTGGAATAGTTATTTCTAGCTTCCTTAAGCTAGGAGACAGACAGACAGACAGACAGACAGACAGACATACTGGAGAGGAAAATAAAGGGGAAAGGAGTATGAATACAGTTAAGTACAGACAAAAAATTTAAAGTGGAAACAAACAAAGCAACTTCAAATTAGCACAACTAAAAAAATCACACACTATACTGGGACAGTATGTATGCTTTGAGGGAAAGTCCATACCCAAAGAGGCTCCTGGGTATAAAACTAAAAACACATCAAAAGAAGAAAGCCTGATGATCTTTGAGGATCCCTGCAAATGGCCTCCAGGAGAAGCATCTTCCCAAGTTCAGCAGCTAAGGCACACAAAGGCCACACCATAGCTGTGAGAACCAACTAACCTCTGGGCAGGTAGCAGAATTTCATCATCATGTACTTAGGGCTAATTTTGCAGACATATGCAGAATGCAAGAAGTGCTGGCGATGAGGGCTTACCTCAAGCTAATAACTCAGACAATGTGCAGGAGGGAAGGATTCCCTGGAAAAGGTCCTGGGAGGCTACCACAGGTAAAATATCTGAGTTGCAATAGAGACTCCAAGATGTTGCAGATGCTAGGAGTAATGTGATAGGCCTACCAAGGAAAACTGCAGGCCCTGGATGGACCTGCCCCAAGAGGGAAGCCATGCATGTGGAAGGCAGCAGATCTCTAAAAGTTGTGTTCACTAGGCCACAGGAGCCCAGAGAAAGCCGTCATTAATCCTAGCATGAAGAACTGAAGAGTCATTGCCTGCCCTGCTGGGTTCCAATCTTCCTTTGGTCTAATCATTCTTTGTCTTTTTCCCCATTCTATTGAAAACAATTAATCTGTGCCATGGTCTAAGTGAAGTAATTTGTTGCTTTGGTATTTTATTATTTTTATATACTTATTTATTTTAACAGAGGCTCACCATTAAGAGATTACCTAGAGCCTCAGGAAGGACTTCAGACTTTGGACATTTGAACGATGTTACAGTCAGACAAGGAACGTCTTGAAGTTGGACTGAGTGTGTTTTGCATTATTAGATGGCCACTAGCCCATAGGGGGTGGGCAGACTATTCCAGTTTGGATGTAAAACGTTTCCCACAAGCCCATATGCTTGAGCAGTTGGTCCCCAGTTGGTGGTCCTGTTTTGGGAAGTTTGGGGACTCTTTGGAAATGGGGTCCAGCTGACTGACAGGACTGTAGGGGCAGAGATTACCGGTTATAACTGGGCCCCACTTCAATTTGAGCTCTCTGATGCTTGGTAGGTACCATTCTGCCACACGCTCTTGCTGCCAAGAACCTGTCTACCACAATTCCTATTTTACCACAACGTGCTGTATTTCTTTAAATCAATAATAGCTCAAAGAATCCTCCCTCTGGCGTGTTGTTTCTTTCTGGCATTTTTATCCCAGTGATGGGTGAAGTAACCAATGCATCTGCTACGCAATGCTCATATTCCACTAGAACATAGACAGCTGGTTCCGGGTCCTGCGCACCACTGTCCTCTCATCTTGTCTTAAAAGAGACTGTGTCCTTGACCTTAGGCAAGGGATGTGAAGGCAGCAATTCAGACATCAAGAATCATATCATAGAATTCCCCCAAATGCTGGAATTTTCAATAGTTTTATTATTTTTGAGAATTTCATGCAATGTATTCCAATATTCACACACCCCAGTCTTTCCCCTAACTCCTCCCTCCTTCCCGTTCTCTCTCTCTCTCTCTCTCTCTCTCTCTCTCTCTCTCTCTCACACACACACACACACACACACACACACACACACATAAAAAGGACACTTCATGACCTTTTCTTTAAAAAATAATCCAGAGTCCAGTTTGTGTTGCCTATATATTCACAGGTGTGTGGCCATCCATTGGAGCGTGGTCAGTAGCGTGGTCAGTGTACTAGGGGTCACATCATTAAAGGAAGCTGATCCTCCCTTCCCCAGAAGCCACCAGTGGCTGTCAATAGCATCTCGGTTAGGGATGGACGCTTCTGAGTCTACTCTCCTCTGAGCTAGAAAGTTAGGTTAGGTGATTTGATCTCCTGTAGGAAAGCATAGCTGCTAAGAGCTCACACGAACACACTGAGAAGATATTATTTCTCTCTGTTCTTCCTGCTCCTCTCTGCCGCAATAGTCCCTGAGCATTGTGGGAGCTGATATCAACATTCTGTTAGTGGATCAGGTCACTTCTTTTTTCTTTGACCAATTGTGAGTTTCTGAATTAACCATCATCTACTGTGCAAAGAACTTTTATCTGGTGAGGTCTCAAAGCCACATTAATCTAGAGGTATAGAGGCAGTTTGATACTACGTCTATTTAACAGATTAATGGTAGCAGATTCACCCGTGGGGCCCGTGAGTACCCCACCTATAGGATTTTTGTCAGATTTACAATAACAGGCATGTGTTTCTTCCTGAGGAGTGGGCTTTAAAGCCAATGAGAAAGCAGTTGGCTACCTCTGTAAAATTTGTGTCACTATCACACCTCACACCCATGGGCATATCTTGTCAGACCATTTACTGTGTAGCTTGCAGGGCGCTCCCAGTTGCATAAGAAGGTTCTTTACAACTGTCCCCCCTCCCCAGCAGTCTAAAACACACATTCCAGTACTATGAAAGCTGGAAGTCAAGAAGACAGCTTTCTGGTTAGTACCAGCTTGCTCTCTCCCTGCCCTGTGGCCAACACCTGTGGTATCTTCAGCAACAAATCCTTGTCATTGAGTTCTGCTGGACAGCCAAGAGCCATGGTGACAGGGGACAGTCTTCATCATTTCCTGACCAACATCTCAGGGGGAAGTATGCCATATATGACACCTGACTTTTTATTTGGCAAGCTGTGGCTTCTGGTAGGGGTCATCTGTGTGTGTGTGTGTGTGTGTGTGTGTGTGTGTGTGTGTGTGTGTGTAGTTTATATGAAATATATGTACATCTACATATTATAAAATATTAGGTTTCCCTGTGTGTTTTTTTCAAACTTTCTCAGTGTTAGTTTTCCTTTCCCATATGCCCTCTCTTCCCATGGGAAGCTCCCTGGGAACTCAAGTTTGTAACAGTTCTTTTTTTTTTCTTCTTTGTTATTAGTTCCATCATTTTCTCTCTGTTTCTGCATTTTTACTTCCTTTCTTTATTGAGATGCTGAGTTTGTTGCAAGCACTGAGTATAAATGCATGATACAAATACTTCAGAGAACTAAATCCATTACAGTGTTTGTAAGCAGACCCCATCGTGATGAAAGGGTGCATTTGAAGACCCACCCTGACATTTGCTCTGCCGCTGCTGCCGCTAGAGAGTATGCTAAGCATTCAAGTGAGTTCACTGGCATCAACCATCTTGTAAAGAGGATGCATACACACACACACACACACACACACACACACACACATTTTTACACAAGTATATTATATGTGTTAATATTTGCATATAAAGAACAAGTATATGAACATGCATGCATCTAATTATACACACATTTGTGTATAGAGAGAGAATAATTAATTATATATACATAGATTTTTTTTTTTTTGGATTTGGTTTTTTTGAGACAGGGTTTCTCTATATAGCCCTGGCTGTCCTGGAACTCACTCTGTAGACTAGGCTGGCCTCAAAAAAATCTGCCTGCCTCTGCTTCCCAGAGTGCTGGGATTACATGCGTGAGCCACCACCACCCGGCTATACATAGATTTTTTTTAAGACCATCCCAGCATTTGTTATGGTTAAAATAAAATAAATAAAAACTGGCTAATCCAAACAGAATGCAATATATTACAACTACTTAAAGTCTTCAATGTCACTGTGGGCCCTGAGTGCTTTTATTAAGAAATTTATCTATGTGAAGATTAGGATCGTCCACTCTTGTTGGAGACATCTGCAAACCATCTTCCCTTAACTTAAAAGCATTTATTGTTATCTGGTGAACTTAGACTTTTCTCCAAATCATTTGGCAGTGCAGGTAAGAGAAATAAAATCCTCTCTCGTTGTAATGTATCTGGGAGTCAGGGAGATAAGCAATAAAATCATAGTCATTGTGAAACTGAACATTTCTGAAGCCAAAACCATATAAACTTTAAAAGCGTTAGTGGTGTGTCAAATTTTAAACGCAATGTAAGCCTAAATGCTTAAAACTGCAACCTCCTCTGACCCCTTTAGAAAGTAGAAATTTGCCCATAAAGACCTTTGAAATGGGTCACTTGTCTTTTTAAATCACGTTTTTGTATTCCAGATATTTCCACTTACATCAAATCAATTGTTTTTAAAGTCAGTGAAACACACTACCAACTTCTCTTTTTTTTAATATCTAACAATGATCCTGTCCTATTACCCTTAGGTCCATTAAACTGGTGACATTTTTCTACAAGCATGTTTTTATCATAATATACCTTGTATGTTATCACATGTGAATAAAGTATAAAGTGTGTATTTTACAAGAGTTGTGCATAGAAAGCCATGGCTACCATGACAGAAACACAGCAAGGATTGTGAGAGACAAAGGAATGGAATAAAACCTTCTGCATGTGCAAGACACTAGTAAGGAACAAATGACAGCCGTTGACATGACCAAGAGCTTCAGATGCCTTTGTCAAAATAGTCTCCCAAGTGGGTTTTCCCCACTGATTTCAAGAAGCCAGTTACACTTCTAAGCAACCCTTTTCCTTCTTACTATGAAAATTGCCCCATCCACAAATTGCTGCTACCTGTTATGGTAAATAAAACAAAAAACAAAGATATCTCTCATCCATTTACAACTTCCTCAGCTTGGACAAAGAATAATTACCTCACATACACATACACATATGCATTTGCATATGTATACACATGTGTGTAATACATATATATACATATATGTATATCCTCACATTCATACACACATGTATATATATAAATGTGTGTGTGTGTGAAAACATGAATGACAGAAAAGACCATGCAAATAACCTGTCAGAAACTGAAAAGAGTAGGCTAAGATGTGATTTAGTTAGCAGAGTGCTTGTCAAGCACCATGAGGCTCTGGGTTCATCACATGTCCATGGGTGGTGATGCTTGATTGTAATCCCAGCATTTGGGAAGTAGTAGCAACAAGATGAGAAGTTCAAGAACGTTCAAAGGCAATCTAAAATACATAAGCCTATGCCTAAAAATGAAAAGAAGGGAAGGGGAAACAAAAGAGGGGGGGGAAGGAAAGGAAGGGAAAGGAAAGGAAGAAAGACGTCTTCATACATAACCCACCCCTAGCTCTCTTAGCTCCATGCTAATCAAAATCCAAATGGTTGGAATGCAGTGGGTCCCATGCTGAAGTTTGTGATCAGTGTGCTGTCTTGTCTGACAGCCAGCGTGTGGTCAAGAACGATGCCAAGAGGACATTCCTTCCCATGTTTTCCTCCTAAGAGGACCTGCCAAGATTGCTCTGACTGCAGCCTCCTGTCTCAACAGGGATTGTTGAGAAATTGGAGTGGCTCACATCTTGCCACAGTGTGAAGTATGCAGGGCTCACATACAAAGCTAGCTCTTGAAGAGTTCCACATGTACTTGCAATGAATATAAAACTATTCTTGAGTGGAACACACTCCTTCAGTTACAATAATGAACTTCCATCCTGTAGGTATTTCCTCATAAGACGGAGCAGTTCTTTGAACAGTATGCTAGAATGGGGAAGTCCATGGAGTTTCAGGAGGAGACAAGGTGAGAATCAGGAGTGACTGCTTCCAGGATGCAGTATTTCTTTGTGTGTGTGTGTGGGGGGGGGGGATGATGTAAATGTTTAAAACTGGAGAACAATAAAGATTGCACAAAATTGTGAACATATTACATGTTGTGAGACTTTCCATCTTATGTAAATCCTACTTTTTAAAAGTCAAGCCAGATATGATGCCATGTGCCCTTAATCCCAGCCTTCAGCTGTCTCCTGAGAGGCTCTGCCAGTACCTGGCAAATAGAGGTGGATGCCCATAGCCAACCACTGGACTGAGCACAGGGTCCCCAATGGAGGAGAAAGGACTCAAGGAGTTGAAGGAGCTTGCAGCCCCATAGGAGGAACAACAATATGAACCAACCAGTACCCCCAGAGCTCCCAGGGACTAAACCACCAACCAAAGAGTACACATGGAGGAACCCATGGCTCCAGCTGTATATGTAGCAGAAGACGGCCTTGATGGACATCAAAGGAAGGAGAGGCCCTTGGTCCTGAGAAGGCTGGACGCCCCATTGTAGGGGAATACCAGGACAGGGTAGCAGGAGTGGGTGGGTTGGTGAGCAGGGGGAGGAGGAATATGATAGGAGGTTTTCGGAGGGGAAACAGGAAAGGGGATAACATTTGAAATGTAAATAAAGAAAATATCTAGCAAAAGAAGAAAAAGAAACTTGAGGCCAGGCTGGGTTATATAGCCATTTTGAGGCTAGCCTGTGAAGACCTGTCTCACTTTGTCCTACTGACAGCATCCTTTGCCTCACAGAAGCTTCTCCCTTTCATTTATGTTCCACTTACTAATTGTTGATCTTGGTGCCTGAACAGATGGGGTTCTATTTAGGATGTTATCTCCTGTACCAATTCAAGGCTCTTCCCCACTTTCTCTTCTATTATATTTAGCATATGAGATTTTATGTTTAGGCTTTTGATCCACATGGACTTGAGATTTGCTCAGGGTAATAAATATGGATACATTTTCATTCTTCTACATGCAAACATCCAGTTAGACCAGTACCAGTACATTGTTGAAAATGCTTTCTTTTCCCCCCCACTATATGGCTTTGACTTCTTCATCAAAGATCAAGTGTCCCTAGGTGAATGGGTTTATTTCTGGGTCTTTGATTCTATGCCATTGATCAACCTGTCTGTTTGTTATTATTATTGGCCTGTAGTACATCTTGAAATTAGGATGATGATACCTCCAGAAGTTCTTTTATTGTGTAGGATTATTTTATTTATCCTTGATTTTTTTTTTTTTTGGTTTTTCCATATGAAGTTGAGAATTGCTATTTTAAAATCTGTAAAGAATTATGTCAGAATTTTAATGAGAATTATATTGAATCTGTAGATTGCTCATTTAAGATGATCATTTTTACGCTGTTAATCCCTGTCTTAGTAGTGTTTTACTACAGTGAATAGACAGCATGCCCGAGGTATGTCTTATAAAAGAGAACATTTAATTGAGGCTGGTTTACAAGTTCAGTCCATCGCCATCAAGATGGGAGCAGGGCAATATCTAGGCAGGCATGGTGCAGGCAGAGCTGAGAGTTCTATATCTTCATCTGAAGGCTGCTAGTGGAAGACTGACTCAAGGCAGCTAGGATGAGGATCTTAAAACCCACATCCACAGTGACACACCTATTCCAACAAGGCCACACCTCCAAATAGTGCTACTTCCTGGGTCAAGCATATTCAAACCATGACAATCCTTCTAATCCATGGTATGGGAGATCTTTTCATCTTCTGATACCTTCTTTAATTTCTTTCTTCAGAGACTTGAAGTTTTTGTCATACATGTCTTTGCTTGGTCAGAGTTACACCAAGATAGTTTATATTATTTGTAGTTATTGTGAAGGGTGTTCCTCCTAATTTTTTCTAAGCCCATTTATCATTTGTATAAAGGAGGGCTATTGATTTTGGGGGGTACTTTTTATTCAGACAGTTTGCTGAAGGTGTTTATCAGCTGCAGATGTTCTCTGGTAGAATTTTCAGGGTCACTTGCATATACTATCTTATGATCTGTGAGTAGTGATTCTTTGACTTCTTTCTTTCCAACTTGTATCCCCTTGATCTCCTTAGTTGTCTTAATGCTCAGGCTAGGACTTCAAGTACTATGTTGAATAGATATAGAGTGGGCAGCCTTGTCTTATCCATGTTTGTGTATGTGTGTGTGTGTGTGTGTGTGTGTGTGTGTGTGTGTGGAATTGCTTTAAGTTTCTATTTAACTTAATGTTGGCTATTGGTTTACTGCATATTGCCTTTATTGTGTTTAGGTATGGACCTTGTATCCATGATCTCTCCATGACTTTTAACATGAAGGAGTGTTGGATTTTGTCAAGGGCTTTTCAGCATCTAATGAGATGATCATGTGGGGTTTTTTTTCTTTCAGTTTGTTTATACAGTGGATTACATTGATTACTTTTCTTATATTAATCCATCCCTGCATCCCTAGGATGAAGCCTACATGATCATGACAAATGATATTTTTGATGTATTATTGGATTCAGACTGTAAATATTTTTGCATCAATGGTCATAAGGGAAAATGGTCTGAAATTCTCTTTCTTAGTTGAATCTTTGTGTTAAGGTAGCAGTGTGACTGTGGCCTTGTAAAATGAGTTTGGCAATGTTCCCTCTATTATATTTTGTGAAATAGTTGAGGAGTATTAGAATTTCTTCTTTGAAAGTCTGGCAAAATTCTGCGCTAAAACCATCTGGCCCTGGGTTTCTTTTTTGGTTGGGAGATTTTTAATAACTGCTTCTATTTCCGGAGGGGTTATCAAACTATTTACATTATTTACCTAACTTGACTTAACTTTGCTAAGTGGTATATATCAAGAAAATCATCGATTTCACAGATGCTCAAATTTTTGTGAAATACAGGCTTTTGAAGTACAACCTAATGATTCTTTTGGATTTCCTCAATGGCATCCTAGAGAATGGGGAAAGATTGTCACCAACCCTACATCTGACAGTGGGCTAATATCCAAAATATATAAAGAACTTAAGAAAGTATACACTAACAAGCCAAATAACCAACCCAATTTAAAAAATGGGGTGCAGAACTTAATAGAATTATCAACAGAGGAATCTCTAATGGCTCATAGGCACTTTAAAAAATATTTGACTCCTTAGACATCAGGGAAATCCAAATCAAAAGGACTCTGAGATTCCATCTTACACACCTGTTAGGATGGCTAAGATCAAAAACTCAAGTGACAGCACATTCTGGCAAGAATGTAGAGCAAGGGGAACACTTCTCTATTGCTAGTGGGAATATAAACATGTACAACCACTTTGGAAAACAATCTCCAAAATTTGGAAATTAGTTTCTTAGATAATTCGGAATAGCTGGGCAATTCTCATGCCTTTAATCCCAGCACTTGGGAGGCAGAGGCAGGCAGATTTCTGAGTTCGAGGCCAGCCTGGTCTACAGAGTGAGTTCCGGGACAGCCAGAGCTACACAGAGAAACCCTGTCTCAAAAAAAGAAAGAAAGAAAGAAAGAAAGAAAGAGAGAGAGAGAGAGAGAGAGAGAGAGAGAGAGAGAGAGAGAGAGAGAGAGAGAGAAAGAAAGAAAGAAAGAAAGAAAGAAAGAAAGAAAGAAAGAAAGAAAGAAAGAAAGAAAGAAAGAAAGAAAGAAAGAAAATTGGGAATACCTCAAGACCCAGCTATACCACTCCTGGGCACGTACCAAAATGTGTTCCATCATACCACAAGGACATTTGCTCAACTATGTTCATAGCAACTTTATTTGCAATATCCAGAAACTAGAAACAACCTAGATGTCCATCAAATAAAGAATGGATAAAGAAAATATAGTATATTTACACAGTGGAATATTACTTAGCTACTAAAAGCAAGAACATCATGAAATTTGGAGACAAATAGACAGAACTAGAAAGTCTCATCCTGAGTGAGGCAACCCAGACCCAGGGGAAAAAAAATACATGCATGGTATGTACTCATAAAGTACAGTACAACCATGCTACAATGCATAGAACCAAAGAAGCTAAATAACGAGGGCCTAAAAGAAGATGCTTGAATCTCACTCAGAAGTGGAAATAAAATAGACTGTGAAGGTGGATGGAGGAAGGGAACTAGGTGGGACATGGGATAAAGAGGAGAACAGGGATGGGGATCAGGTGTGGGAGTCAGGGGAGGGGAGAGGAGGGAGGGAGGGCTGGGACAGAGAACAGAAATGAGAAATTGCGGTGCGAAGGGGCATCTTTGGGATAAGCCAGAGACCTAGGATGAGGGAGGCTCCTAGGCTCTGTGGGAGTGACCTCAGCTGAGACTCCTAGCAGCAAAGGGGATAGGGAGCCTGAAATGGCCATGTCCTATAGCCAGGCACCTTCAACCCAAAATTCATCCTGCCTACAAAGATGTGCAGGGATAAAGATATCACAGAGACTGAGGAAATGGCCAACTAATGACTGGCATAACTAGAGACCCACCATGTGGGAGAGAGCCAACCCCTGATACTATTAATGATACTCTGCTATGCTTGTAGACAGGAATTACCAGAAATGTCTTCTGACAGGCTTCATCCAGCAGCTGATGGAAACAGATGCAGAGACCCACAGCCAAACATCAGGCGGAGCTCAGGGAGTCTTGTGGAAGAGTTGGGGAAAGACTGAGGGAGGCAGAGGGGTCAAGGACACCACAAGAAGACCTACAGAGTCAACTAACCTGAGCCCATGGGGGCTCACAGAGACTGAACCACCAACCAAAGAGCACGCAGGGGTTGGTCTAGGCCCCCTACACATTTGTAACAGATGTGCAGCTTCTTCTTCATGTGGGTACCCTAAAACTTGGAGGTAGAGCTGCCTCTGACTCTGTTGCCTACCTTTGGATCTTTCCCCTAGCTGGGATACCTTGTTGGCCTCAGTGGGAGGGAATGTACCTAGTCCTGATACAACTTGATGGACCTTGGCAGGCTGGTACCCGAGAGGGAGACTCCCCTTCTCTGAGAAGAGAGGGAGGAGAGAATGGTGTAGGGGGTTGTAAGGGTGGAGCTGGGAAAAGAGGAGGGAGGGGGCTGAATCCGGATATAAGGGAGTAAATAAATAAGTTAATGGGGAAAAAAAGGAAGCTCTGTCTCAGAATAAATGAACAAAACCAAGAAAACTTGAGTGGCTAATGCTTCTGGATGGGAAAGACTTAAATGTATTCATTAGAAATGCATATACCCCTTAAAAAAAACATGGCATTGCTTTTCAATGCTCCTTGTAGTAAAACTGTCCTGGTCACCCCCAGAGGGCAAGGAAACCACGTTTTCCAATCCAGAATAGCCATAGCCTAGCAATCAGTTGATCACCATGACTGTCCTTGGGGACTTAGCAGTTGGCATCTAAAGATTTCCTTCCTTTTGAAGTCCAGGAGACAATGGAAATAATGTTCTCCCTTCTGAGACTCATCACAGCTCACACAAGAAGGCACCTATAGGTGATTCTTCCCCACTGAACTGACTAGAGTGCATCCAGGTATTATCAGTGTGCTTTCTCCATATTCTCTTGCTTAACAAGCCCTAACCTGATGAGTCCAGAAGGTAATCACAGTGGAGCTCCTCTGATGACCTTGGAGAAAAGCTTTCAACTCAGACATTTCCCATAGATATGGGTGTGTCTGAGATCTGTTTGGAGCATCCCTTAGCTTTAGTTCTTAGGAGAAATAGAACCAAGAGTCAACTTTGCATACATTCAAGAGTTCTCTAGAAAAAAAATGAACTGATAATATGTATATCAGTGTGTGATGGTATTTACTATGGAATGCTACAACGTTGGAGGATAGTTATATCATATGTCACCCGAAGGCAGGAAACCAGGAAAGCTGAATCATCTGAATTCACACATACCCATGTGAATAAGGTGATCTCTACTCAGCATAAAATCTTCCAGAAATATTCTCACCACAGTAATGCTTAACCATGTTGTGTCTGGGCATCTCTTAACCCAGTCAACTTAGCATGTAAAATTGTTGTATTGTGTTATTGTGTTTGTAAATAGAAACAGAGAGAAGACAGAGGGAGGGAGGCATGAATAGAAGAGGGAAAAAAGATAGAAACAGGTTAATAAACAGCAGAGATCACAGAAAGAATTGTCTAATCCAAATATGAAAAAAGAAGTCTCAATAATGGAAGTCAATAATCTGGGGATCCCAGAAGCCAATGATATGGGTCCATTAGAAATCCACAGGCTACACAGCAATAAAGTCAATATGCTGGCTTTTGTCCAAAGACAGAAAGAGCCCAGAATCCCAACCCCAAATACTCATGCACTAGAAGCTCTCTTTCCCTCAGTCTTCTTGTTCAATTCAGGCCTTCTGTTGAATGGAAGAGTCCCACTCACACCACAGTGGGCCATCTGCTATCTTCAGTCTACCAATTCAAATGCAGAAACACACAAGCAATCAAATGATTCTTGGCCAAATGGCTGCACACTCTAAGCTGGTCATGTTGCACAGAAAATTTAGTTTCACCCCTGGTCATCACAACTTTGAGTTAAAAATTGACTGCCCTATAGCTCGTAACTCAAGATCTTCCTTTAAAAAAAAAAATGAGTGTTTTCCATTACAGAATGTAGATTGTTTTCTCTCTGATTTGTTTATGAAGAGATGTAGCCAGAAGAAAAAAAAATGGAAAAAGAAAAACATCGAATTGGTTTCAAAGCCAAATAAACCATTTAAAATTCAAGTATATTAACTTTATTGTAATGGGTGTAGCCGCTTGCAAAACTAAATGACAAAGAGCAGAGGGAGTGTGCTCCTTTCAGACTAGGTCGTCTCTGTACAGCTTTTCAGACCAGCTTTTGCCAGAGGGAATACATGAAGAACTCAACACAAACTGACCCAGGAAAGCTGAAGTAAGATAGAGCCAGAATGCTCACTGAAATGTCTGCAAAATATAACTGCTAGGAAAGTACCCTACCTGGGCAGAGGTGAGTGTAAGGGTAATCATTCTCCTACTTGAGTGGCATAGAGGTTTAAGGCAGGGCCTTCCAACAAAGTAGCCTTAGCCTGCCCAGGGACCAAAGCACAGGTTTTATATCTTTATCAGCTTCTGAAGTAAAGTAGAAAATGTAGCACTGACTCCCAAAGGTGACGACAGTGACTAACTGGATCACCACAGCTATCCTTTAACTATGTGAGCATTCTGAAAATATATCACTCATGTAGCTAAATTGTTCTCTTCACTGACTGAAGATTTCCAATGAGCCTTAGGAAAGTATGCAGAAGTCACAGACACAACACTATTCTATGGATTAACATCCCAAGTGACTTACCCAAGGTGTTCACTGGAGCACCAAGGCCAAAGAGAGCAGGTGATGATGCACCTTGTCTCTGTGGGCCCTGGGGTCCTTAGGAAGGAGCAGCCACTCCTGTCAGTGCCTCACACACACACACACACACACATACACACACACACACACACAGATTCATGGACATGATGAACAGATATCGTCTGATGGCCTATATTTGAACCAAGCATCATTCCAAAGAACAGCCTCATTCCTAGAACCCAGTGATTCACGTCTCTGACTCTACTAAGATCCATATTATGCTCTTCTTCTGCATTAGTCTTCTGATGCCAGGCATAATCCAAGATTCTACAGCAGCCATCTTTAATATGTCAACCTAAACTTAGCAAGAGAGAGAACTTTCCAAGTCAATTGAGTTTATACAAGAATAGCAGGTGAATGCAACCAGAAACAGACATGTTTTAGTTGGAACAGAGGTGTGTCCGAGGGGATTGGGGCACAAGGGAAGCTTTTGAAGACTAAGTCTGCAGATGCTACTTTGAAGTAAAGGCTGCTAATTAGGCCTTTTTGTAGAGGTTGGCATTGGTTCACTGAATGATAATACTATCATTAGGCAAATGTTGTCGTGCACGTGGTTTATCTGGAATATCCTGGGTTTGAGGAATTCCCGGTATCTTTTTATGGTGTCTTGAGTCAGGAAGGATGTCAGAAGGCTGAAGAAAATGTGTGAGCAAATGAGACATACGTCATTCACATCAGGTGAAGAGACCCACCTCTGGTGTGGGAGTATATTTATACAAGATTACATGAAAGTGGACGTTGCCAGGAATGATGTGTGGTTCCACAATGCATTACATCGTGGGTCACATAGGCTGCTAACTCAGAGCCCCAGATATGCAGTGTCTGCTCTCTTCAGATTATCCTAGATAGACACATACCAGTACCATGTTTCTCCACTTTTCCTTGGACTAATCTGTGTCAGGTCCCCTCCTTCCTGGACTTCTGTTTCCACTCGGTTGGATTTGACCTTAGCGGTCCCATTTTGATATTGACAACTTTTACCAGTGTAATTTTAATCCTCCTCATGTTCTCAAGAATTTACAGTATGATATGATTCTCTTGAGGCAAGGTCCGGATCCTCAGAGCTAACATCCAAAGAAAACATCTAAGATGCATCAGGAGCGTGTTTCCACTCTCTTCTGTTGTCTACTCCACTCGAGTGCATAGATGCCAAAGGGACCCTAGAAGAGATAATTACTTCGAGAAAGACGGGCATTTTCTGTTGACGATGATGCTGAGATTTGTATTCTAAAGAAAACGTTCTCACCATGTCACAGCTCAGGAGAAGTTCCAGGAGCTTCCAGATAGGACGAGGGAGAACACAGAAACAGCACACACTCGTGCGGTTAGCCCGGGGTTCAAGAGCAGCGAGAAAGACTGAGGAGATGACATACTCATAACCAAAGAGAACAAGAAGACGAATCTGGAACTAGGAAGGATAGGGCCGTGAGAACCTGGAAGAGCTAGGGTGACAATAAGCAGCGCCCTCATCCTCCCTTCTTCCCTCAGGAAAGGAGGCAAAAGACACCTTGTGGATCAATAGAAAACACTGTCTTTGTAAAACCACGTGTGACTGCAACGTGATAATGCTCAGCAAGCTTGGCTGTTGGAAATCAGATAGAGCTTGGTGTAGAGCGATGTTTCTCAACCTGTGGGTCACAACCTCTCTGACAGTACCAAGTAACCCTTTCACAGGGGTCACCCAAGACCATCAGAAAACACAGACTTCGCATTATGATTTGTAATGGTCAAAAATTACAGTTATGAAATAGCAAGTAAAATAATCTTATAGTTGGGGTCAGCACAGCATGAGGAACTGTATTAAAGGGTCACAGTATTAGGAAGGTTGAGAACCACTGGTGTAAAGGGAGGGGCGGTGATTGCTCTTAATCGTGAATGGTCCTTCAGTTCAGATCAGAACTACAAGGCACCTGGGTCATGTTACTGGCCCTCATGGCACATTCTGCTGCCACAGTTCTTCCTTTTAGGATCCACCTACCTCTCTGTGTATAGATTGAGTCAGTTACACTTTTCCCCCCTTTGGTCTGTACTGAGGATGGAACCTGGGGTTTCACATATGCTAGACAAGAGTTTTACCACTGAGACACATCCCCACCCAAGGTTATATCAACTAACAGCAGTTTCTCATGGTCTTGTGCCAGCCTGAGAAACTAACATCCCGACACGCATTTGTAACACCACTGTGTCCTTCCTTCTGACCTCATCCTTACTGTTTAAATGCTATACTTAGGCTCAAGGAGCTACATACAGTTCTAGAATGCCAATAGAGATTCTTGTATCAGCACCGTTAAAAAATTATGGCACACCATAATTTTGAGAGGGATTTTTCTTTGCAGTCTCGGTGATTTAACATAGTGCCTCGCAATCATTAATGGGCATAGGAATCACCTGGGGACCTTGTTAAAATCCAGCTTCTGATTCAGAACCTCTGCAGTGCTAACACACTCCATGTGAAGCTGTTGCTGCCGGGCTGTGACTGCTCTTTAAGGATGGAGGATTCAGAGAACAATCAGGTGAAGGTGGAGAACAGTTGCATGCAAGCAGAGTCAGAGGCATGGTAATAATGCTTCTAACAGACAGGACTGGGAAGACACTTTATGATCACGAATACGTCTGTATTCGAGTATTGCTAAGATCACCCTCACAATCAGCCACAAAGGAGTAGACCTTCCTCACCCTTGGGTCAATTTATGCTATTGAAATGGAAAAACCCAAATACAAATCTGAGTGTATGAAATTAACCAGTGCCTGCCTGAAGTCACCTGAATTATCACCACTCCAAAGCAAGGCTTTTGTTGTGGACCTACCAAAGCATTAGGTTGAAGTTGCTCGTATTCAGAGTTCATTTCTTCCAAATGTCTGCTGCAGAGTGGGGGTGATCGAGGTAACACAGAGAGAGTATTCTTCCAGAGGCTAAAGTGGAAACCGAGCTTATTCAGCTGTGTGAATGCTCCAGAATTGGGTGACGCTCTAGAAAATGAACGCAACTGGAGATTAGCAGCCTAAGCAAAATGAACCAGATTGAGAAAGAGAACCGTAAGATGGTTTTCTTTCATTTGTTGATGCCAGATTGTGTATGAACATACAGAACCATATGTAAATGTAGCTATATGACAGTGGAAGAGACAGAAACAAGCAAACTGGTGGTGCGGAGAGAAGGCAAAAGTGCCAGGGTGAGGACGGTTTGTTTCCTTTACGAAATCTAGCATTATGTATAACAAACACACAGCAATAAAATGAATGGGGAAAAGACGAGACTTGAAAAGATGTTCTCGGTGGCACTCATTGTCTTATTAGTGGAGAGATGCACCTATTTTTTATTTCTTTAGTGTTATCCATTAAGCCGTGTAGCTAACTGCAGGAAAGGCCAACCCAGAGTTTAAACCATGAACTCAACACTTCTAGTTCCCTCCTTGCCGTCACCACATTAAGACTTCCAACTTAACATCTACTTTCTGATAATCATTTTATGGTCCTACGTGTTTTACAAAAGTCATAATGCCTGGCTTCTCCCAGAGATTTGACACATAAATGGTTTAACAGTAAAGGGCTGACCTGGTGTCCTCTTAAAGCGGCTGTGGACAGTACAGCCATCATGTCAGAGTAGACCTAAGGACACTGAGCCCAAGGCAAGCAAAGTGTGTTTGTGAAAATGCATGCTTGGTTCCTCAACATCTGGGATTGCACTTCTTCCTGAGGACCAGGCACAGACATGCTCCTCACACAGATCCACTTTCTGAGAACAATAACCTGGTTTTGAGAGCATCCAAGAAAGTCTCTAGTGGGATCCAAAAGCACTCAGAGGCAAGGAGAGTGTTCCACCATCACGAACCATGTTACCCAATGCCAAATAATACCATAAGGTTGCTTTCCCCACACAGAAACAAATTGCTCAGATTGTGTCTTCAGATACACATGGCTCAAACCTGTGTTCAACTGTGTGACAAACTGAGAGAAGACATAACTCGCTTTGGGCTGAGTTTACTCCATTGAGAGTTTAAAATAAAACTCTTGCTTTGGTCTTCCACATCATTATCAAGTATTCTGAAGAATATTTTAATCTAATCACTCTTGGGGTACCCTGCTTTGAGTACCAAATTCTTCCTATAGAAGAGTCCAGTCCTAAACGGCAAAGACAGAGGAAGACATTTTAAAATGACCCTTAAGAAGCTAAGGGGAAAGGCACCAACATGCCATCCCTTACAGGGATCAGAGAAGCTGTTCTTGATGCTGTGAAATGAGAGCCTTAAGTTCCCATAATGAAACACTACGCAATAGCCAAAGGGAAGCCTCCAGACTCTGACTCCAAGTGCCCCAATTCAGTTCCTGACTTCTTCCACTTACTGGATTTATGACCTTGCACAGTTACTTAATTTATTTGTTCCTCTATGTCACATGTGAAACATATGTCCCTACATCATGTAAATGTTGTATCCAGGATTGACGTGAGTATTTAATGACTTAACAATACCATAGTCTGGAGTATGAGAGATGCATGAAACTGGACGGGTTGGCCCCCAGCTCTCTAGCATGATCTATTTAATCCCCAGGACTTCCTTCATAACACTATCTGCCCAAAGCCTGCAGGGTAATAGAGACAATCAAAAGTCTGGTGACACAGTTGACATGCTCCCTGCTACCTGTCACCATCATGAGAGTAATGGAAAACCTCATCTCCGAATATCACAAAAGCCTAAGAGAAGTTGGTGCCCTGTGCCTCCCATTGTCCCGCTCGAATGAACTACACCAACTGTACTGTGCAAACTTGGTGTGTGTGTGCATCCACTAAAAATGGGCTCGGCCCAGTGGGCTCAGTCTATTACTGGAAACCTTGGCAAAGGACTTCATGCTCCGAGCAGGGTTGATTTACAGTAGGGGGAAAATGGGGGGGGGGAGTAGAAATATTAAAATAAAGTGCAATCATGTTTCTATTTAAAATTGGATACTGCCAGCAGTACTGCAAAATAATGCTGGCCTGCAACCAGAAAGCTGCACCTGCAGCGATTCCAGCTGTAGAGCGCTGTAGCCCTCGCCGTGATTGCTCAATAACTCTCCTAGTTAGCACCGCTGGCAAAAATTTGGCAAATCTTATATATACACAAACATGCATACGCACATTCCTACACACATGCTGCCAATGTGCTTAGCCCCTGAGTCCTTACCACTGGTGTTCCCTTAAAGGTTGTCAGTGGACTATTCTTCTTTCATAACTACTCTTAGGAACTGGCTTTTCTTAAGCTCCCTTCTATCCAGCTCTGATGGGCCCCTCTGAGGATGCACCTATAGTACTAATGTGCATTTATCAATCTTGTTTAAGACCCGTAGATGATTTTTGTCACCTTTTAGAAAGTCATTTAAAGGCCCCAGGTTTGTGATTTATTTCTCCTGCACTAATCCTTTTTTACTTAGGAACTCCTGGCACAAATGCTGAAAGAGTGGAGCATTTATAAAGATGGGAGTAGTAATAGCCAAGCATTTATAAACATGGTATGAATAGCACAGCTCACTTGGTGTCCAGATGGACTAACAGTATCAAAGCCAGGAACAAGGCCGGAAGACTACACATCGATCACACAGCAGCCCCTTGTGCCCCGCCCCCACCCTGGCGTTAGCAGATCCCTGCCCTGATCCTTTGTGGACCAGGCAGTCTCTATATCTTGGCTTATTCCTCCCTCCAATGGGGATTTTAGAAGCCATTCCATCCAGCTCAGCGAGTTGGTTGCATAAAACATCTATCTAATGAACATATAATAAAACTTCCCTTCACATATGATAGCCCTTCTTCAAGTGAAATGTGAATTCTCTACAAACCCACAAAGGCAACTCAGAAAAGAGGCAAAGTCACGCTCCTGTTCTGCCTTCTGTTGAGAGGTCTGTCTCAGCCACTTCTGAAATCACAGGTTTGCCGTTCCCCAACAACCATTCTCCAAGTATTCGTTCATATAGCATAGCTGTGATACTGAGCGTTCTAATTAGATGGTCAGTGGCTTGGGGGAGAATATGGACAGCAGATCTATCCTGAAGGCCAAGACTGATGCACAGTCTGGGAAGGAGGCCAGAAACTGAAGAAAGTCAGGGAAGCTTCATTGAGTATGAACTGAAGTCAGGGTTTATTAAGAAAGGTTTTAACATAGATTGTCTTTCACTGATGTTGAGAAGGAAGAAAACAAATACGTAAGAGGCAGCCAGTGACACACTCACTGGAATGGGCACTGATTGTCTAGGGAGTCACGTGAAAGTAGCTTTGAAAGATAAAGTGGAGGCCTCTGACAGAAAGATGGAGACCAACTTGGACTTCTCTGATGCCCCTCTTCTTCTTTTGAAACTGTGCTGACAAGTAAGATCCATCTTTTTAAATATTTTGTTCCCAGGAGAGCCCAGCCACGGGACACATGATTATAATAAAACACCCTGAGGGGTAATGGCAGACAAGCATAAAGGGGAGATACCTAACACAGCCTCTAAGAATCAGGAGAGGCTTCTATGCTATAACTCAGAACACACTGTTGCCTAGAAAACAGTCGCATTTCCAGATGGAACCTACACTTGTCTCCTCCAATGAGCTATGTGAAAACACACACACACACACACACACACTATATATATATATATATATATATATATATATATATATACATGTACACACACTGAGCACAAATGAAATTTATAATTATACACACATGCACATACATGCACACACACAAAATGTATAACTATATACACATCACATGTCTGTATACACACAATGTATAATAGTACACACACATACACATAGATAGATAGATAGATAGATAGATAGATAGATAGATAGATAGATAGACAGACAGACAACAGGAGAGTAAGTGTTGGATTTAATGTCCACTTGCAATAAATTAAAATCTTCAGAAGAAGGAACCACCACCTGAAGAATTATTCTGATTGCCTTAAATGAAAGACCTACCCCAAATGTGGCTGGCACCGTCTAATAGCAGCACAGATAAAAGAGAAAGTGTGTGTTCTAAATGAAGGTTGTCTTGCTTTTACTCACATGGCATTCCTTCTTCTTAGTTATTTATCCTGTTTTGGAGGAGGAGGAGGAGGAGCAGGAGGAGGAGGAGGAACAGGAGGAGGAGGAGGAACAGGAGGAGGAGCAGGAGGAGGAGGAACAGGAGGAGGAGGAGGAGCAGGAGGAGGAGGAGCAGGAGGAGGAGGAGCAGGAGGAGGAGCAGCAGGTGGAGGAGGAGGATTCCTTCACTGATGTCAGAACTCTCATTTCCAGGATTCCATCATTGACTAAGGAACCTTCCAAGTTTTCAGCAGCAGATGAGTCCCCTGAGGCAACTACTGCATTTGGGTTACCCAGGCATGGCACGGCTGCTATAGGGCCAGTCTAACTGCTGAGCCACCCAGCCTTGAAGACCAAGCAACTACCAGGTTCTCAGCCTCTCGGGTGAAAGGCAACTGGTTTCTATTTCAGCCTAACCTGATTTAATACAGTATCTGTATATTTTCACCCTATAGGTTCTGTTCCTGGAAAGCAGTGGTTCTCAACTTTTCTAATGCTGCAACCCTTTAATACAGTTCCTCATGCTATGGTGACAAGTGATGCCAACCATAAGATTATTTTTGTTGAGACTTTATAACTGCAATTTTGCTACTGTTATAAGTCATAATGTAAATATCTGTGGTTTTCCAATGGTTTTAGGTGATCCCTATGAAAGAGTCGTTTGACCCCCAAGAGGTCATGAACTGCTGCTCTAGAAACTCCTAATTCATATTCTCTCTCTCTCTCTCTCTCTCTCTCTCTCTCTCTCTCTCTCTCTCTCTCACACACACACACACACACATACACACACACACACAAATGTATGCTACACTTTTTCATTGAAAAATGTGTACACCTTTACTTCTCTCCAACACACTATAATGCACCCACCTCAGCTGCCTCACAATCTCATGTCTTCCATTTTCATTGTTATTAGTAACAGACTTTGAGTCCACTTAGTGCTCACCATATGCATTCAGGTGTGGGGCTATCCACTGGGACATGGGCAACCTATCTGCATCCATGTTCCACAAAGAGAGTGACTTGACTCCCTTCAGCCACTAACAACCGCCAACAGCTTCTCTTCTGAGGGTCTGCCTCATGACCCCGTCCCCACTCGTGTTGACTTTTTATTTGACTGGCTGGAAATTGTGCCAGTCTTCTGCCGGTAGTTGCCACGTGAGACAGCCACATCACGTCCCTTCTCAAGCACCAGCTCTTACGTTCTTTCTGCTCATTCTTCCTAGACTTGGGTGGAAAAGGTTTCGTGCTCCCTGAAGAACTCCCAGGCTTGCCTCAGGGAAGACACAGAGTTTGATTCCGAATGCTGATTCTGTTAAGTTAATCGCATGCCTGTTTTAAAGCTGAGTGTTGACAAGCCCAGAGGAGGATGTGAGAGAGCACACTTCTTTCAACACTGTTCCCAGAAGTCAGAGATCGAGCCTCCTGCCTTCAGAAGTGCACGTGACTTTGCAGACGGATGGAATCTGGGAGTGATGTATCCTGTGTTGGTGCAAGAGGAGCTGAGCCTCTGTGCTATTTCCCACATTGCATGGTCAACTGAGGTCCTCAGAGTGAGGTTCTCTCACTCCATGAAGGTTTCCTCCATCAGCCCGGTCAGCCATAGGGGCTCTGCCCTGAATAGGAAGTGGGTGACGCTTCTACTCTGCGTTCTATTGTGTAACATGGTGCCCACCAGTAGAGGGCGCACTCTTCAGCATGAAACAAGAAAATCTATGCCTAAGACCATTGTATCCACTCGCCTCTATTCCCTCCACACAAGGGCCTCACATAGCTCAGGTTAGCCTCAAACTTGCTATATAGCAGAGGATGACCTTGAATTTCTGACCCCCCCCCCCCCGTGCGTCCACCCCTTGACTGCTTGGATTACAGGGGTACACTACCACACCCTTTCCTATGTGGTGCCCAGGCTGAACCCAGGGCTTCCTGTACACCAGACAAGCACTCTAACAGCAGTCCCACCCCCCTCTTCTTTTCCAGTGGGTCTAGGAATTTGCAGGGCTCCTCTTGCTTATCACTCACGGCTAAGCATCCTTTCTGTCCACAGCCTACAATGGTTTCGAAGGAAGGCACTGTGCACAGAGTCCCCAAAGCCCAACCCAGAGAAGCTCTGAAATGTATCCTCCTGCTTCTAGTCTTCCATGAGACCATTGCTACAATCTTTCCAATTCTATTTAAACCTCCATGGTTCCACGTACTCCAGAGCACAATTATCTATCTAATTTCTAACACGCGGGATTGGACTAATCATTCATTAGCATTCTAATGTGTTCTGAAACTCCGAACTGGGAAACATTTGAGTATCTTCATGATCTTAAGGTCAGTTTGTATGTTTCTAATCTCCATAGACGCAAGTGGAGCAAAACGCCCACCTTTGCGTATGGCGGGCCCATGGAGGCGTGCGTGGAGTGTTCGGAGGGTGGATCGTGGGTTGCATGGGTGGATGCCAGATGAGAATCTCTGATGGAACAACGTCAGAGGCTGCAGTTTGCTGCTCCGGATGCAGCCGTTTTGCTTTGCAAATCAGTAAACTGGGTGAGTTATTTCAAAAAGGAATTCATCAGAAAGTCATTAGTAAGGCTGTTGGCTTGACCCTGATTAATAATCTGTACCTAGGCATTGTCAGCAGAACTTAATGTGTCGGAAATGACAAGAAAATCCTACGGGGGGGGGGGGGGAGCCTTGAAGTTTGCCTCTGATTTCCCCCACTAGCATTTGATTCTTCTGGAAAGATGTAAGCCTTCTATGTGCTCCGCCTGCCTAACACAAAACCGAGAGCCCAGGGAGTAAAATCCTGACAGTTCTTATTAAGGTAAAAATGAGGTTACAGAATTCATTTTCAAAGTTTCTTCTCACTTTCTTTCTTTCTTTCTTTCTTTCTTTTTCAAATTAAATTGGCACTACCAAATTTAATGACAGGGCTACCCTGCTGAGTACGGAGCCCAGAGAGCGGCTCCTCTCCTTGGTCTGTGGATCCTTGTCTGTGCTAATGTCTCTTGTAATGTGACTAATAAGCAGCCATCAGCATATTATACCACCCTCTCTTCCCACCCAGCAATCAGTGGAGCAGCCGTTCTGACGAATGAACCTGCATAATCACTTCGGGGGTTTCTTTGTTACATCTCACAGTGTGAAGATGGCTTCCCCTCAGCACGTCACCAAAAACACAAACAAGTGCTTTGCTGTCCTCGCCATCCCATCTCTCCTCATTGTTGTCATCCAAGGCCCATGCCCCCCTTACGACCACCCTTCATCCTCCCCGGAAACTGAAGTGCCCAGTGTCCCGGATCTTTGAGCTCCAGGCCTTTGATGGCCGCCTCCCACCGTCCTTCTGCCAACCGTATCTTAGAAAGAGATGGGAATACAGACAGCAAAGGACAGAAAGCCAAGGAACGGTTCAGACTTCCCCATGCTGGTTTCCTTCAGAGAAAAAAATAATAATAAGCTCATTAAAATCCAGTTGAGTCTGACATTTTCCCTTTTACCTTTTCAATCTTTTTATAGTCTCAAATCATCAACTATCAGCATGAAGCTAAAAGGTAGATCTAGCCAGCTATGAAACGCTGACACATTTGACAATAATACTTTTGAGGAGCCTGTCACGTTCTCTCCCCCAAACAAGCCTCATTAATGCTCCAACCACTCCGACTGTCTGTATTTTCTCTCTGCTGCTTTTCTCCTGGCTTCTCTCTAATTAGCTTAGGGTTTTTTTTTTTTTCTTTTCTTTTCAGGCTCGCTTGTTCCACAGTTTGAGTTTAAAAGAAACAAAAGGAGGTAGATGTCATTTCCATGAACCCCAAGGCCGAGTTAATCAGCAGAATGAATGACTCTATTACCCATTAGACTGGGGTGCTGGTCTTATCTCCAACCATGCTGTGTTCAAAATCCACCATGCTTCCTTCCCCCTTCTCCTGCTCCCACAACTGTAAACTTTTGCTCTTTCCAAGCAAATTCTGAGGTTCCACCTGTTTCCTTTTTGGCTCCAGGATGTGAATCAGGAGGTGAGGTGGGAGGGGTCGCCCGCCGCTGCCTGCAGTGTCCTTGCTGAGAACAGATCATGCTGCTAAATGAGGAGAGATGAAAGGAAGTCCCAGGCAAGCCTGAGGAAGAAACCTGACCCAGGTGTCCCAGGTGACTCGCCATAATCAATGCTTCCTTACTCCACAAACGTCAGAGGCATGGCATCAGACACACACACAACAAAAACACCTCTCTGGTTTTTCAGAATCCTGCTTATGCCAGCTGAGAATGGATTTGGCAAAATTTTAACACTATCATGCCTAAGGAATGAATAGCATTTGAAAATGTACTTTCAGTATGTAAGAGTGTAGAATTCTAACACAATAGCTGTTTCTTTTTCTGCAAAGCCGAAGGAATATCGTTCTTTTACCTGCAAGGTCAATGCCAACAAGATCACTGGAACATTTAGAATATACCCTAAATGTTTCATTTAGAGGCATCTACCTGGAGCCCTGCAGCAGATTAGGAGGGTTTTCAACCTCTCATAATTCAGCAATATAACATCACCAACAAAAATTTGGTGCTTACTTTTTAATGGAGTAGCTATCAATGTAAAGAAAAAAATGATAAATACAGATTTTTTTTCCTGGTCTCTAAAATAGACTTACAAAGAATATAAATATTGTGGCGTTGCAGAGAAAAGATTTTCCTTCATTTTTGCCTTCATTATCTGTCATTTCTCTTCCCGTTTAAAAGGAGAGGAGGCCAAAGAGATGGAGGAGGGGTGAGTGCACTTCCTGCTCTTCCACAGGACTTGAGTTTGGTCCCTAACACCCATCAGGCAGTTCACAACCACCTCTAACACCATCTCCAAGGGATCTCCTGCTCTGTTTTGAACTCCATAGATACCAACCCAAATTGTGTGTGTGTGTGTGTGTGTGTGTGTGTGTGTTTATGTAAAATTTGATATGTTTTAGTCTCACTTGGTAGAGACCTTTGATCCAAAAGAATATCATTAAAAAAATAAAACAAATTAAAAAAAAACAAAATGAAATTTCTTTTTGGGTGAAAAATCTTTTCTTAATTGGATTTGAAATATTCCTGAGCCAAAAAATTAATGCATATGCTCATTACTTTCAGCATTTCCTAGTTTCAACTCACAATTTATTTAATGCAGTATACCTGAAATATTATTGACAAGAAGAGTCATCCTAACATTGGCTCTGTTCATTGGCACAGGCTTTCACACAGACAGTGTGATTCATGTGAAATGGGATGGCAGATATGACATGAAACGAGGACTTGCTTGGAAGAGGAAGTGGGTAAATAAGAGGGAAACAAGATATGATTAATGGAGAGTAGATAGGATTACAATACATTATATACATGCAGGGCATGTATGAAAATGTCCTCACAAAACGTAGTGTTATGTAGTTTATGTTCATTGAAAATTCCAAATGAATACTAGCTATAATAAAAAAATTGACAAATGGGACCTCATAAAATTACAAAGTTTCTGTAAGGCAAAGGACACCATCAAGAGGACAAATCGGCAACCAACAAATTGGGAAAAGATCTTCACCAATCCTACATCAGATAGAGGGCTAATATCCAATATATATAAAGAACTCAAGAAGTTAGACTCCAGAAAACCAAACAACCCTATTAAAAAATGGGGTACAGAGTTAAACAAAGAATTCTCACCTGAAGAACTTCGGATGGCAGAGAAGCATCTTAAAAAATGCTCAACTTCATTAGTCATTAGGGAAATGCAAATCAAAACAACCCTAAGATTTCATCTTACACCAATCAGAATGGCTAAGATTAAAAATTCAGGAGACAGCAGGTGTTGGAGAGGGTGTGGAGAAAGAGGAGCATTCCTCCACTGCTGGTGGAGTTGCAAATTGGTACAACCACTCTGGAAATCAGTCTGGCGGTTCCTCCGAAAACTGGGCACCTCACTTCCAGAAGATCCTGCTATACCACTCCTGGGCATATACCCAGAAGACTCCCCACCATGTAATAAGGATACATGCTCTACTATGTTCATAGCAGCCCTATTTATAATTGCCAGATGCTGGAAAGAACCCAGGTATCCCTCAACAGAAGAGTGGATGCAAAAAATATATGTGGTATATCTACACAATGGAGTACTATTCAGCCATTAGAAACAATGAATTCATGAAATTCTTAGGCAAATGGATGGAGCTAGAGAATATCATACTAAGTGAGGTAACCCAGACTCAAAAGGTGAATTATGGTATGCACTCACTAATAAGTGGATATTAACCTAGAAAACTGGAATACCCAAAACATAATCCACACATCAAATGAGGTACAAGAAGAAAGGAGGAGTGGCCCCTTGTTCTAGAAAGACTCAGTGAAGAAGTATAGGGCAAAACCAGAACGGGGAAGTGGGAAGGGGTGGGTGGGAGGACAGGGGAAGAGAAGGGGGCTTATGGGACTTTCAGGGAGTGGGGGGCTAGAAAAGGGAAATCATTTGAAATGTAAATAAATTATATCGAATAAGAAAAATTAAAAAAAAAAGTAGATGGGGGTGGGGGTGGAGAGATGACTCTGCAGTGAAAAGTAATGACTGCTCTTCTGAAGGTCCTGAGTTCAAATCCCAGCAACCACATGGTGGCTCACAACCATTCATAATGAGATCTGACAACCTCTTCTGGTGTGTCTGAAGACCGCTACAATATACTTACATATAATAATAAATACATCTTTAATTAAAAAACAGAAAAGTAGATAGGGGACTGGTTGGAAAGAGGGGGAGAAGTAGCAGGAGAGGGAGAAGGACAGGGTAAGGGAAGACAGACACATGTAGGAAAATACCATATCTAAATACATTTCTGTTAAGTTTTAGTGTATGTGCATGTGTGTGCATGTGTGCCATGGCATACTTGAAGAGGAGAGAGAACACCTTTTAGAAGTCATTTCTTTCATTCTACCACATAGGTCCAGAGATCAAATTCAGAGGGTCAGGCTTGGTTGGCCCTGACTGCTTGACCATCTCTCGCTGGCTCACCTACTAATGTTTTAATGGGGAAAAAGAGAATACGCTTAATTCTGAGATTAGATTCTAGTCACCGGGGTTCTTTGAAACTGTTACCGTTTAGATTCTTCTCCAGTAATACCAGCTGTACTGGTCCAAGGGCCTGGGTACTGCCAATCACACATGGAGCCAAGGTGGAGAACACCCAACTCAAAGAGGAGGGTGAGCAGAAGTTTTTGTCAGGGTTCTCCATCCATGAAGACTCTCAGTTGCCAGGGAAGAGGCAGCACCTAGTGAATGCCTATCCCAGTGCTTATAAGAGGAATGGGATCTCCAGGCTGTTCCCAGCAAGCCAACGAGTGAATCTGGATTTGTAACCTAAATTCTACAACTAGGAAATAAGGTTATAGATTTATCATTAAAAATGTCTTACTATATTTAGGTATTTGTCTATTTTTTTAATTGATGTGTATGTGTGTGTGTGTGTGTGTGTGTATGAGTGCGTGAGTGTACATGTAAGTTCATACAGCACAAGTGTGAAGGTCAGAGAACAACTTTGTGAGTTCTCTTCTACAGCGTGGGAGCCAGGAATCAAATTTCAGCCATCATGCCGTGGCAGCAAGCACTTTTGCCTGCCCTAAAATTCTCATCTTCAATGTTGGTTTCATGTTAAGATCAATTGAAACATTTCTTAGAAATGAATTTTCTGGTGGAACATGGGGCCAAAACGCCCTTTATAAAATTTGAAGTTGTGTTTTATCAAACTTTTCAAGTGATACTTAGGGCTCAGCTGAGGAATAGTGGTTAGGTTTTCATAGACAAAAGCAAGAAAATGTCAATACTATACAGAAATATGTACTTCCATCTGAAAAGACTTTCTGTGCTATATCCAAAGGGCTTTGGATTCTGACATGTCTATATTTGAATTCAAAGTTCATCGCTGCATTGTATGACCATTGACAAGTTACTCAAAACCTCTGCATACCTGTGAAAGTAAGGATGGAACACTGTATCCTTAATGGGGCTCCTGTGACCTGCCTAGAACTGAGGGACACAGTGGAAGGGCAGTTCTGTAGGTATCAACCCCTCTTCCTTTTCTCTTCCTTCTTCCCACTGTAAAAATACAAATGTAATACTAAGAGAAGTTGACATCTGGTAAAATATATACCTAAGATATCAAGACCATAAGGATCATTTCCACTTAAATCTAAATAACTTCCAATAACTGGAGGAGAAGAATTTCAATGCAAAAGTGCTCTGGGTTTCAAAAATGTCATTTCAGTGATTTTCTGAGATCCATTGCTTGACTCCCAGCATAACGATGTTTCGTTGATTTCTGTAAATGGCTTGGAAGCAACTTGGAAACTAAATGTGACTCATGACAAATTCATAAAGGAAAAAATCAGATTCCATTTGAAATTGCAGGTGCTGATCAAAATGTGTAGTTTGTGCTGATAAAAACAACAAAAGACACAGCAAAACCAGGTCCCTCTACCTTTCCATTCTCCGTGTGGATTCTTCCTCTCAAATGTGAGAACTTAGCTTCTATTTCCTTATTCATGTATCAGTAATTTTGTGATTCAACAGTCCTGCAGAACATGGATCTACCATATGACCAGCAGCTCTCTTACCTCTGGCGTGTACTCAAAGGACTCTAGATCCTACTATAGAGATACCCACTCAGTTATGTTCATTGCCAAGCTATTTACAATAGACGCCTATTTACAGAAACACTGGCTAGGTGTTCAGACATTCAGAGCATGAGGCCCGGTAACCTATGTTTTCACAGGTCTACGGAGAGATTCCAAAGTTACTACATCTTCATAACCTTGCTTCACTAGAAAGGAAAAGCCCAGAGCTGAAACTTCCATGTTATGAAGAGGTTTTCCAGCCCAGCGTGGTGGCGCATGCCTGTAATCCCAGTACTTGGGAGGCAGAGGCAGGCGGATTTCTGAGTTCAAGGCCAGCCTGGTCTATGAAGTGAGTTCCAGGACACCCAGGACCACACAGAGAAACCCTGTCTTGAAAAAAACAAAACAAAACAAAAAACAAAAAAAATAAAATAAATAAAAACAATAAAATAAAGAGGTTTTCCCCAGGGTTTCCAGGTGCCTGGATTCTCCTGTTAGAGGCTCGTGCACACGCTACACTTTAATTGAATGGGGTAGCACAGATTGTGTCCTATTCTATCTACATAGGCTTCATTTAACCCAGAGCAAATATCTCAGGAAGAAAATGAACTAACAGTAACATGGGCCAAAGTAACAAAGTACTCAAAAGGATGTAAATTACACCAAAAAAGAAATAAATCGCATCATGTAACAAATTCCATCACATGCAGAAGGAATTAGGACAGAAGAACCAGGAACTTAAAAGTTAGTTGAGGAAGAAGAAGAAGAAGAAGAAGAAGAAGAGGAAGAGGAAGAGGAAGAGGAAGATGAAGGAGGAGGAGGAGAAGGAGAAGGAGAGGAAGAGAAAGAAGAGGAGGAGGAAGAGGAAGAAGAGAAGGAGGAGGAAGAGGAAGAAGAAGAAGAAGAAGAAGAAGAAGAAGAAGAAGAAGAAGAAGAAGAAGAAGAAGAAGAAGAAGAAGAAGAAGAAGAGGAAGAAGAAGAAGAAGAGGAAGAAGAAGAGGAAGAGGAGGAGGAAGAGGAGGAGGAAAAGGAGGAAGAGAAGGAGGAAGAGGAGGAAGAGGAGGAGGAGGAAGAAGAAGAGGAAGAAGGAGAAGGAGAAGAGGAAGAAGAGGAAGAGGAAGAAGAGGAGAAGGAGAAGAGGAACAGGAAGAAGAGGAAGAGGAGGAGGAGGAGAAGAGGAAGAGGAAGAGGAGGAGGAAGAGGAGGAGGAAGAAGAAAAGAAGACGAAGACAAGGAAAAGGAAGAGGAAGAAGGAGGAGGAAGAGGAGGAGGAGAAGGAGAAGAGGAAGAGGAAGGAGGAGGAGGAGAAGGAGAAGAGGAAGAGGAGGAGGAAGAGGAGGAGGAAGAAGAAAAGAAGACGAAGACAAGGAAATGGAAGAGGAAGAAGGAAGAGGAAGAGGAGGAGGAGAAGGAGAAGAGGAAGAGGAAGGAGGAGGAGGAGAAGGAGAAGAGGAAGAGGAAGAGGACGAAGAAGAAGAGGAGGAGGAAGAAGAAGAGGAAGAAGGAGTAGGAGAAGAGGAAGAGGGAGAAGGAGAAGAGGAAGAGGAAGGAGGAGAAGGAGAAGAGGAAGAGGAAGAGGAAGAAGAGGAGGAGGAAGAGGAGGAGGAGGAGGAAGAAGAGGAAGAAGAAGAGGAAGAAGAGGAGGAGGAGGAAGAGGAGGAAGAGGAGGAAGAGGAGGAAGAGGAGGAGGAGGAAGAAGAAGAAGAAGAGGAGGAGGAAGAGGAGGAGGAGGAAGAGGAAGAAGAGGAGGAGGAGGAGAAGGAGAAGAAAAGTTAGCTGAGTTGTTACAATCAATAAGATAAAGAAAAATCTTAGCAAGATGTACAGAGCCATATTGGGGTGTCATGCCACATGGTAGGAACTTGACATTGGCCAAGGATGTTAACCAATGATGTTAGGGCATAATAGGGAAGTAGGTTACAGCAGGAATTTTTATCCTAGGGTGGAGTGCTCAGAGTGTACTTGACATTGGTCAAAGTGAACTTCTCCCAGCCTTTGTTGATCTGGGTATCCCATGCTAGATCCTGCTCCACCTCGGGTGGAGTGCTCAGAGTGAAGGTGAAGTTCCTTGTTCCTCCAGTCTACGAATTCCTGAATTAAGCAGGTGACCTACCCAGCTGCCTGAGCAGTGGAACCAAGGCCCACCAAATGACTTCCCAGGAACTCAGCCCTGAGTCTGGGGGGAGGGGCTTACCCAAACTGTTAAAAGGTCTGACCTCAATTAAAGTTGTGGCCTCGATTGGTAAACTATTGTCCTGGCCTCCTTCTTTTTGCCCCTTCCCCATCTATCCCTCAGTTTCGGTTCCAGGAACCCAGTTCCTAGTAGCTGCAGGCAGCTACAGAATACAACAGCAAGACAGCATGTGAACAAGAAAATGTTGAGGGAAAACTACTTATGAATACTAATTATGTTTACAAAATGGTTAAAGAACAGCTATATTAAGAAATAATTCATTAAACTGAGATAAGCTAGGGGGTAGTGTAAGTACTCTAAGGAAAATAAAGGTGAACCTGGATCCACAGACAATGGAATCACAGAAGAGAACATTGGTGAACCTGGATCCACAGACAGAGAAATGACCCAGAGTCAAACAATGGAATAAAAAGATGGAAAGCTCATGAGAACATGGGAATTGTGACTCAACTTAATCGAGCCAATACACGGTCGAGTGGAGTCCCAAAAGGACAGGAGGGAGGAGGAAAAGTGAGCACTCAAAGAAGAAGCTGCAAAATTGAGGAAACGACAAACTCACAGTTTTAAGAACCTCCACAAATTCCAAGCACAAGGGAAAGGAGGACAACACTTAGGCTCACTGAAATCTAATTGTTTTTAAAAGAATGCAAAGATGTAAAAACATGCATAGGAAGGCAGAAGACTAACAGTAGACTTACAGATCACAGCGCCCACCAGACCACCATGCCCTACAGATCACAGTGCCCACCAGATCACCGTGCCCTACAGATCACAGCGCCCACCAGATCACCGTGCCCTACAGATCACAACGCCCATCAGATCACCATGCCCTACAGATCACAGCGCCTACCAGATCACCGTGCCCTATAGATCACAGCGCCCACCAGATCACCGTGCCCTACAGATCACAGCGCCCACCAGATCACCATGCCCTACAGAACACAGTGCCCACCAGATCACTGTGCCCTACAGATCACAGCGTCCACCAGATCACCATGCCCTACAGATCACAGCGCCCACCAGATCACCATGCCCTACAGAACACAGTGCCCACCAGATCACTGTGCCCTACAGATCACAGCGCCCACCAGATCACCGTGCCCTACCGAACACAGTGGCATGACTTTAAGAGACTGAGGGGAAACACCTGCCAAACTGTGTCCATCCAGAGGACTCTGAAAATAAAGAGAAAATAAAGACATCCTACCGTACAAAACCTGGAGGAACAAACCATTGTCCCACCAGCACTGTAAGGAGTGTGAGGTCTCTCAAACAAGAAAAAACAAGACATAAGGAAATTACACCAGAGCAACTGAGTGAGGAACAGCAGAAATTGTAAACAAGTGATTTCATTTCACACGTTGATAGAGCAAGCAAGGATGAGGAAGAGAAGCATGTGGTTGCATGGATCTGGAGGGTCTTTTGTATAAAATGGCATAATGATGCTGTTTACATGGAAATAAAATGTCCTGAGAAAATTTAGAAGAAAAAGAAAGAGGACTTACATTACCTCATTTCAAGACAGTATGATGTGGCATAAGGTCATAAGTCATCGTTCTGTTTTGATATGATACAAGACTAGTGAATAGGGAAGGGATTATCCTTTCAGCAATTGGTGCCAGAGTCAATTAGACAGCTGTGTGGAAAAAAATAATGAATCTGTTTTAGTAATACACCCTGTAATCCCAGCACTCTGGAGGTAGGAGCAGGTATGAATGTGTATGTGCATGTGTGTGCCGGTGTGTGCACAGGTTGTGTGTGCATGAATGTGTGTGCACGCATCTGGAGGCAGAAGTCAAAGTCACTCTCCATCTTAATTTTTTGATGTAGTGTCACTTTAGCGACTCACCTAGACCTGCTGGCCTGAAGGCATAGGGCCCCCTGTCTCTGTCCCCCGTTGCTGGGATTAGAGCTATGCACAAACACATAGTTTTTCACCTGGGTACTAGAGATCCAAGGTCTAGTCCACATCTTGGGCAGCAAACACTTTACCACCTGAATATCTCCCCAGCCCTAACTGCTTACTTATTTAATAGAACTCAGCATCAATAGCATGAAAATACAGTTTAGGAAAGAAAGGGATTAATTAGACTTTAAGAACAAAATTTGCTCTTCAAAGACTAGTACGATAAAGGTATCAGGGCCACCATGCACAGAATGGGGGCTATCAACCCAATGAAGTACTTAACCCCATGACATATAATATCATGCAGCTGAGTACCAAGTTGACCAGAAACCTAAGAAGAAACCATTGCAAAATATTTGACAAATGCTTCACTAAAGAAGCTATACAGATGGGAAAAGAATATATAGAAAATCCACTACCTAATGTGATTATTCATGAGACACAGGCAAACTATGGCCACATGAGGCACCAGACGATGATGCACTCACTAGAGTGTCCAAAGCTTCAAGATCTGAGCATGCCACAATCAGTAATAACTTTATCATTAAAAAGTAGGGAACATTAAACAAAACAACTGATGAATTAAGTATATAAAATTAAACACTTCTTCACGAGGGAGAAGTCAAAACATTATAAACTAACAAAAAAATGAAGTTTTGAAGTGTTAATGGAAAATGAAGGACACTGGGTTGCTTCATCTTGATGGATGAAGAATTCCTACAAACTATTTTAGCTCAAGAGGAAAAAGGCCACAAAGAAAAAATTATCACAATAGTATGAAATATGCCCCTCTTCCTGTGTTACCAAGGAAAGAAAAAGCAACTTCATCATGTGCATGAGTTCGCAAATTTCTGACAATCCTATACTACCACTAAAAAATATCACTGAATTAAAATGCAAATAAGTAAGTGTTGTTTTGAATGGAACTGTATAAAATATGAACCCCCTAAATTAATTCCTAGCTTGAACACCATTAAAACATTGTAGACATTTATTCAAATGCCCACTCTGAATTCTTAGTAATATTTAAATTCAGCATGATGAAGTGTGAAAATCATTCTATTACTTTTCAGTCTAGTAGGTAGTAAGTTGGTCATTTTGCAAAAAAAAAAAAAAAATTCCAGTTGTTCAAAAGTATATGATACTAATTCAGAGACATAACTGATAATCCTGGGACTTTTCATTTATTTAAAGAGTGAAAATAAGCTACAAAGTTACCAGTTGAAATCTGAATGAAGTTGTTTGTTTTAAATAATTACACACTGGTGAAATCATTAGATATACTTTTTAAAAAAAAAGAATTCCTAGAAATAAAACAAAGGCATTGAAAAATGTCACATTTAATTACAATCAGTGTGAGGGAAAAAAAAGAAAACTGAATGTAATTTAAGTAAAAAAACAAAATGGGAAATTACATTTGTAAGGCATGTGTCAGAGAGAGAACTGCTGGACTTAATACCTGAGATGTTAAAACACATTATTTGGGATTGGGAAAAAAAAGGTGATATAATTAGAACCCCAAAGAAAAGTGGCCAGCAATCACTAAATAATATTTTTTTCTGACTTATGATCAAAGAAATGTAAATACAAGTAATGATAGGTTGGCAAAGGGAAATACGATCAAAATCTGTAACAAGAAGAGAATGATCAGGTGTTTATGACTGACAACAGACAGACATCTCAGTTCGCCTGCTCTGACTAGAGATCGTGTGTGCAGGAAGACAGGAATGACAGGGAAGAAACATGAAGAAATGGGGGGGGGGAGAAAGAAAGGGGAGCATAGAAATCAGCGTTATTTTCCTAAAACATTATTTAAGAAAGAAATGGGCTAAAAAGGCAATAAACAATAACCTTTATATTTGAATATTTAAAAGACTAATATTTAGAAGCAGTAAATATGAACACTGAGGTAATGTTAATATGTTATCAGTGTGTGTTTTCAAATTCCATCAGCATCCGAGCAAATTATTAGTTGTGACATGAAAAATAAGGTAGCCAAGGAGCTCTCTCCACTGAGAACATTTCCACAGCATCCAAACAAAAACACTGGCTGTTCCTCCCGAGGACCCAGGTTTGATTCCCAGCTCCCACATGGCGCCCCAAAAATGTGTAACTCCGTGGGCACCTCGGGGACATAGCATACAGACCTGCATGCAGTCAAAACATCCAAACACATAGAATAAAAATAATAAAATATTTTAAGAAAAGAAAGGGACAGAAGACAGCAAGGCAATGCACCCCATCACAAATGGGTGAAATGAAAAACCACGAGATTCTTAAGGAAGGGAAAAAAGAAAATTCAAAATTAAATATTGCACTATAGGACAGTTCAAGGGGCACTCCAAAGCACGGATTCAATAAATCCAGTATTCATTCATTCATCCTTTTGGTCCAAATCCAGTCAGATATTATCTCCAGGTGCAGCATTTGGCACTGAGGTAAACATTAAAACTAAACGTTTATTGGTGCCTTAATTCTATCAGAGCTGTGTTCCAACTCTGATCCTGGTTTGTGTCTATCAGGAAGCGCCAAGCCATTCTGAATTGTCATCTCCCCAAGATTCAAGAAATGTCGTCAAAGAGATGGAAGCGGCCAGCTACCGGTCACATGGATCTTGACATAAGCACACTCCAAATATTAAAGGGAAGGATTTTAAGTTTCAGGTAGGTTTAACCAGTACGGCAGGAAATGACAAACCTATACAATATCCAACTTCATAGACACTCCTCGCTAATACACTTCAGATGGCTAACATTTTGACCTAGCCTATCTCACTCATGTGCCAACAAATTCTAGCACAAGAGTATTGTGTATGTATAGAAACTAAAAAGGGTAAAAGCATACTAAATGCCCCAATGATGGTAGAGGACCACGGATAAGTATATTTATATGCAGACATTGAATGAGGAAGTGAAAACCCAGTTACCTCTCCTTTCACAAAGAAAAGGTAATATTCAGGGAGATTCGGTGTAATGATAGCAGCATCCTTAAGAGGAAGAGATCCAGGTTTTCTGTCTGGAGACACTGGTAAGTCTTGGTGGGACTTTGTGGCGATGACAGTCTCTGGAAATGCCTCTTATAAACTTTATGAAGCACTGCCACAGAACTGCAGATGGTTCTACAGTTTAAAAACATCCATACCTCTCTCAGAGAATGAGGATTCGGGTCACGGCATCCGCATGATGGCTCACAGCCAGCTATAACTACCTTTCCAGGGAAGCCAATGTCCTCTTCCAGCCTTCTCAGGCACCTGACTGTATACGGTCCACATAAACTCACATGGGCAAGCCACACACAAAGACATAAATAAACAACAAAATGTACCACTAAATTTAAGAAGCATTTGGTGTTCACAGGGCAGCGTACCACCAATATTGAACTTAGAAATGGCTTAACTGTGCATGAAATGTATAGCAGACACTAGCCGGCTATCTTCTCAACTACATACAGCATGTGACCACTGGAGTCTTCCTGTCTTCTTAACTACTGTGGCCTTATGCCTCCTGCACCTGGGACTTTGATATTGAAATACTCCCCTGGTCCATCTTTCCAAGCTGGTCAAATAATTACCAGTCAACACTACAGATCTCAGAGCGTATCATTTTTAAAATAGCTCAGGAAGATGTTGGCATATAGGAAAGTGTGTGTGTGTGTGTGTGTGTGTGTGTGTGTGTGTGTGTGTGTGTCTGTGTCTGTGTCTGTGTCTATGTGTCTGTGTATGTCTGTGTACATACCCACGCACATGCACACACAACTTGAACTCACTTTCTGAATCCCATTTGTAAAGTGCACATGTATAAAGAAGTCTCAGTGTTGTTTCAGAGTTATCATCACATGACCTAGGTCATGCCACAAGCAGTAGACTTAGAAAGCATTCATTCTTTGGTCTGGATTGGGGAAGACCATGTGATTGAGAACTGATCATACTAAAAAGTAAAAAGTAGGATTGCATGAATCACATTACTGTATGTGATCCAAAGATAGATGCCTCATTATTTCTAATATGGAAAAGAGGGGGAAAAAAGCCTTAGCAAGGAATCTATAGATACTCTGCTGCAAGATCAGAGCATGTCCTTATCAACTACAACTGTCTTCTTTTTCCTAAACCTATTTGCCCATTTTTATTGTCAGGACCACTTTATTGTAATTATTGTGCCTCACAGTAAGTATTGATACAATTAATTTTTTTACTCTTGTCATAAAATTCAATTTTGATAAAAGTGTTTCATCAGAGCTATAATAATAATCCTGTCATGTAAAGTCCAACATACATCTGAGTCAAAATGGAGTTGATGGTAAAATAGCAGCCCTTTAAAAACATCTTTTCTAGGAATAGAAAGCTAAGAGCTTTCACTTCTGTAGCTATGATGATCATTACCCTGAAACTGAGTGGTCTGTGGCTGTACTGCTGACAATTATATAGGTCAATATTGTGGGCCAGTCTCCTCTGGGTGATTCTTCAGCTCCACAGAGTTCTGGAAGGCATCCTCTTGACTGCAATTCAGTTGGTAAGTTTAAAATGCCAAGAACGCAATTCTTCACACATCTGTCCCTCTGCCCTGTTTTCTCTCCTCTTTCCCCTCTCCCTTTTCCTGTGTCTCCTGTCTCCTTCCCCTCATCTCAACTGGCTTGACTTGCACTCCCAGTCAGCATTGTACTCTCAGGAAGATCAGAAAGCTGTGGGAACTCAGGGAACCTTTTGGCTCCCAGGAGGAAACATTCTGAGAAAAGTAGGGAAAGTGCCATTCTCTCAAACAAGTGACATCTCTTTCCTTCACGAAGCTCTCTCTATAGCCTCAGCTGACTATACAGCCCTCCCTTATGCCTTTTAGACTGCCCTGTACAGGAGCTCATTAAACCTCTACTATACTTCACAATTCCTCTCTCCTCCGTTATGTGTTCTCTTGTAAAGCAAGGACCCTCCATGGCAACCCCAGCACTAGCAGTATCCAGCACGGAGCAGTCATGAAGCACTTAATTGGTTAGTTATCATCCTTCAGTGCCACGAAACTATCCCCTCTTGGCTACAGCCCCGTAAGAAAGAGAGAAACGAAAGCAGAATGAGCTGGTGTACTTGTTCCTTTGTCTGTCACAAGACCCAACTTAAGGAAGCAGGAGTTCGGACACCTCACAAATAGAGGGTATCATCACTCCCGGTAAGAAGGCATTGTGACAGGAACTTAAGGATGCTTGCTCAAATCTGGACAGGAAGGACAAGGCTACAGACTAAATTCTAGCAACCCACTTCCTCCAGCCAGACTCCACGGTCCAGAGACTCCACCCATAGCTGGGTCTGAGCCTTCAGACACAACAGCACTCTATCTCCCATCATGCACTCTGCTAACTTTACCTTCTGTGGCATTGGGTTAAAAGGGTCTGGGACTTTCAGAATCACCACAACTCGGAGCTAGAAAGCACCCGGGGCGTTTTATACAAGGGAAACCAATCCAGAGGTAGGGGAGTACAGAAGATCCCGACCCAGATCTTTCCAGTCTTTCTAGTTCTTTACTGAGTGTGGAAGCGTCCCAGCGAGATGCTGGGATTGATAGATGCAACTCTCTGTCTGATTTGAGCCTTCCATCCCAAGCCTGCTAATGGTATGCAAACAAGTGAATCCAAAAAGAGGGCCCTAATTTCCCATTCATCTTTCCATTCTGGTTCCACACACCACACATGGAGAGCATTTGGTGGGGGCTGGAGAGGTGAGAAGAAACTCTTCCATGAGCAGATCTGCCACCGGCGCTCAGCAGGGCTGTCAGTAATGTCTTACTTAACACACTGTCACAGCGTTCTCCTTCGGTTCACCTCGGCCGCTACGATAACACTCCATAAGAAATAATACCATCTGTTAAAACACACAAGGCAGGGAAACGCAGCTGCTGTCATTGCACAAAGATGGAATTAGCCAATACTGAGCAATTACTTCCCTTTTAAATTTCACAATTAAAATTTCAGTCTCGCTTTATTTGTACCACAGAAGTCACCACAACACTGTGCCTGTTGAAGTAACAACACCGCTCTCTTGATGAAAACACAGAAGAGGAGAAGTTTAGCTGGGGATAATGGTAATTGTTACCCTGTTGCCTTTTTTATAAATCTGTTTTAAATTCTTTTAGGCACTTAGCATCCCACTTAGCGGTATTAAGAATGGATTTGCACAACTGCAGCCACATCCAGGATGCCTTAGTAGCTAGTTAAAAGTTACAATGTGAGGCTTAGAGGTGACAAAATCAGGTCATTATACTCCACGCCTAACATGTGTTTCTTCTCCTTGGTAGAAAACTTAATGAAAAGGAAGGTGCCCAACTCATAAGAAAACAGGTTTCTAATTTAAACAGAGTTGAAATTCTGCCTCTCAGTTTTTCTTCCATTCACTGGAATGGAGCAGATTGCTGGCTAAACAGCAGAAGGGTGGACCTATTCAGAGCATAGCAGCTGAGCTAACTCTTCAAAAAAGCTGTAAGAGATCAACAATTGCCTTGGCCATTCTCCATGATGAGGGTGTCAGCAAGCTGGTGCTTGCTGGTGATGCATTTTTTTAGGAAGAAAACTGTAAACTATATTTTCTAGAGGCCAACAACAGGCAGAGCTGACTTCTTCAGTTCTCTGACAAGCAACTTTCTTTCAGAGTAGAGCAAAATCCATGGCCCTAAAGGAGGGCTGAATTCTCAGCTCCTCTCCAGCTTTTAAGCTGTGTATGAATCATCTGGTTTGACCACAAACTAATGGTCAACACAAGCATGCGTGTTTAAATATTTGCTAATTAATCCCCAAAAAAGAAAGCCCAAGCATCTGCCCTTCCCTGCTGTCTTCAGTAGCTTCGCCATGTACAGTGAATAAACTGAATGACCATACTCTAAAAATGTGAAACCTAAAACCCAAAATGCTTCTGAATCTACTAGCACCGATATGGTTCACAAGAGTGGAGACCCCACACCAATCCTCATGAGAGTAGTCTCAGTGCAAACACAGGTATACTAAAGATAAAGACCATCAGACTATGTGTACAAGATGCACACTTATCTTCAGTCAAGTTGGGTCTTGACTAGTCCATGACTTCTCCAGCCATGTGTAAGTTTACAGTACCAGGTCTGAATTCCCTTTTATTGAACAAGCCTCAAGTCCAACTAGACAGTTGTTGGTTATTCCCAAGATAAAAGTGCTACTGTTGTATCATTGGGGTTACCCTGCTGGTCCAGACATTGTCTTATAGGCTTTATGATCGAGTGGAACTATTTTGCTCTTCTCCCTTAGATGCTTGCAGAGCACCTTTTGATACTAAAAGATTTCTCACTATCAAGGATTTTAGGTCATGCATTCCCAATAGATATTTACTTTGAGTGATGTATCTTAATTATTTGTTTCATAAACAAAATGGTCCATATACTACTTAATGGATGAAATGGTTCTCAAATGACATGGTGAAGGCCCATCATAATAAAAAAAAGTGTTTATTCTAAACTTGGTGGTCAACACATATAAGCCTTTATAGAAAAACTAGGTAATAAATGCCATAGAATTGGCACTTAATCACAAAATATTTTATATATTAATTTTTAATTTATATATAGCCTGACCTTCCAGTCAGTGACAATCCTTCCAGATGAAGACCGTACATTATCTTTTCGGTGCCTTGCAAAATATAACAAAGTAACCATCTGTAAGTCCCATCTGCCAAAGGCTAATCACCTCAGATTCTCAAGATACTTCAATCCTGGATGTTTTAATCTTAGCGATTATTGTATATTCCTGTTCAGATAGAAAAGCTAACAAAATTATTGCCACAATAAATGGTCACAATATACATGTAGAGTCTTACTGGCTCCATTGTCTGAAATCTTGGTGAATGCTATGATGTCTAATGCAGGCCGCAGAGAGAAAACAGGCTGCAAGACTTGATGTCCTTGAGCACAAAGGGTTCTATTTAGAAAAGAACCACAGTCTAAATATAATTCACAATCGAGGCTCCCAGGTTCACAAATAGCAATGACTTCATCTCTGCTTACTAATTGGATCAGGCACCACCAGGGCTCCAGTGAGCATCGACCCCACAGAGGAGGCCCCTGAGCCATGCCTGCCCGCATTTTGCTCAGGACCTCATTCATCTGAAAGGATTCCGTTCTGTTTTAAGAATCAAATCAGGGAAGATGATGTTCTAGGCAGCACAGCAATCTTCTTAACTGAAACACTGCCTATAATTTGATAAGATAGCATGTAATAATGATGATGACGATGATGATCACTGTGTGTTGCCTATGAACGCAGAGCTCTGAAATCAGTTTTCAACCACCCTGTATTAGAAGCAACCTCCTTTTCAGAGACAAAGTCTAAAAAGACATATAACCATGATAGGAAGCCCGTGGCGAAGAAGCTGTAAAGAAGGCAGAAATTACTGCTCTCCGTGCGATGTAAGAAGCCGTCTAATGGGTCTCAGAGAGGAAAACGTACACACAATATGGCCCATTTCTCATTCTCTCCCCCACTGGCCCACCTCTTCCTTGTGCTTCATTTTCTTCTCTATCCTCCCGCTCTACTTCCCTGTTGGGTCTCATAGACTCACCCTGCATCTACAGCAAGACTAGGGTTCTAACAAGACATTTAGCATAATCACTTCACATAATGTATGAACACCGCTGAAATTACACACTGGGGGGAAACATATCCAAACCTTTCTCCCCTTGATCCAGAGTAATAATTGGAGGAAAAAAACCTCTAAGTGCAAATGAAATGAAATAAAACCTTGCCTACTTTAGAGTTTAGGTTTGCCTCAGTTATAATTGCTATTTTTTTTTAACTCTTAACTCTTTTCCCTAAGAATGAACAGCTTACTCTAAGTTAAAACATGGAAGAGAATAAATTTAATGAGGGAAGGGACACAGCACTGGCTTTAATTCTGCCTCCGTATCCAGCTGCGGTAGAACAGGGTAAGTAAGGAATAACTTAGGTGAGCTGAAGCCTCGGACCAGCTCACATCTGCGCATGAGCACAGAGCAGATGTTTCCGAGGTAGTTAAGAGGTTTGAACCGAGGCGATCATTCAGCGTGCAGCTGGAGCACACAGGCCTGCCCGATTAAATAAAGACGCTAGCTCGTTCAGATGGATCCCATCAAAATGGATGAGGTCTCAGAGGGCTGCAGGTTTTCGTCAAGTTTTTAAAAGCTTTCAAATCTGACGAATGATTCCCACCTCCTTCCAGCCAAGTTGCTTTCCACACCAGACTTAGCTATCTGCCGCACTAGGCATATGGCGGCTGTGCCACACTTCCGAATAGAGATATGGCTTCTTCAGCCGCATTCGGTAAGCAATACTCGGTGATCGAGTGCTTGCCCCACACTGGCTTGTTTATAACTGAGCAGCCAGTTGACAAACTCAGCGGGACGACTTTCAGAAATGTCAATTTAGGCTCACTTACTCTAGCCATTTCTTCATACTTAACTAATTACCACTCCAATTTTCTATCAATTAGACTTACCCTAAAAATTCACCTGGGTATTATTCCTGTGCACCTAATAATCATAATCATATTATTGTAATATCTTTAATATTTTACTAAATAACTCAGCTACTGAAAACTATTTCCCTCCAACTCCCATCCTGTTTGTTCAGCATCAAATTCCTAAAAGAAGGCAATATTTGTTAGTCAAAAATGTAATTTGGGATGCTACCTAGTGTTCCCATTTCCATGAGATATGGAGAGCCTTGTAACTCAGGTAAACAAGCAATGTGTTCACCCTGAAAACAGAGCAGGGAGATTTGGGTGGTGGAGGATTTCTAAATCTTACGGTTCGACCAAGATGTCATTCATTTGACAGCATGTAAATGAATTAACAAGAATTCAAGCTGACCTCCCGGGGTTAATAATTTCCATTTCTGTCATTGTCTGGAATCTACCCTAGGTTTTCATGTGTTCAAAAACAAAAGAATGGTTTAAGAAGTCCTCCTCTCACACAATTCTCTCCTAAAAAAGAAAGAGTGAGGAAAATAAGACACCTAGCAATGGGCAGAGACACCTCGATGGTTGGTTCTATTGTGCTTACATCGGTCAGGGGCGGAGCAGATGCCTGGCTTGGTGGCCAAAGCTGTTTTATACCTAGGACTCATGACGATCAAATAAAACCAAATCCAGACAGCACAGCATAGGAGGAGGGAGACAGAGACCTGTGGACCACCACGCTATCCACTGCACTGCTTGCCACCACACCACACAGCCGGGACAGAAGATGTCATCCAGGGACCGACCAGCCACGTGGCCAGCCTGTAGCAGGAGCAAATACGTGGTGGTCAGATGGGAGAGAAAAAGAAGTGGAACAGCTTGAGCACTGCGAAGAGAGCTAACTGGAGACTCGAGGGTGGAGAAGAGCAAGCAGCCTGTTGGGACTGGTCAGCCCCGCCACCTGGGGATAAGGTGAGGTCCCAGACCAAGGTGCTACTAAGGGTCATGCCTTGGTCCATGGCTACTCAGTGGCAGGGGCTGGTGTCGATGTCTGTGGTTATACTACCACTAGAGAACATGGGAACATCCCTGGTCAGGGCCACTGGATATACAGAGGCTGTACTGAACTGGCCCCGCCCCCTCGCTGGCCCCTCCCCCTCACTGGCTGAGATGCTCTAGAGAGCTGGCCCCGCCCCTCACCCCAACAGCACAGTAGGAGGTAGCCCTGATAATGGGGCTGGGGTGAGCCTGAGTATAGAAGAATCCGCCACTCACCTACCATGGAGTGGCATGGGCATAGAGAGGATGCCCCATTTCCACCTCGGACAGTCAGAAGAGAAGCCCACAGGGTCACGAGCTTTGGAGAGCTAGCCCTGCCCCTCACCACCACAACACTCAGAAGAGAGAGCCCTGTACCTTGTCTAGACCGCATAGCAGAGCTGGCCCTAGTGGCAAAGGCACAGAGAAGCCAGCCCTGAGAGAGTGAGTGTTAGTCCCACCATTCTGCCGTGGAGAGGTGCCCTCTCACCATTAACCACCCGAGGCAACCAGGAGAGCTGACCCCGGGATCATGAAAGCAGGTGAGCTGGCCCTGCCCCTCACTGGCTATGGCACTCCAGAGAATGGGCTTTGCGCAGCCTGGGCAGCACAGCGGAGCTGGCCCAGATGGCTACCACCCAGGCCCAGATCCAGGGCACTCAATTAGCCAACCCCAAAATCTGTATCATCTGAGAATGGTAGGGACACATGAAATAGCCAGTCGTACTGCAGGACCTCCATGACACAGGGCAACAACAGGATAACCAGGAGGAGTCCCAGGGAGGATTCAATACTGGTGACGTTACAGAAGCCAGGGATCTCAAACCGGACCGATGACTCATTGCAATGAACATTTGCCAGTGAAGATGTGTGGACAGTGGGATATGTTGCATGACACACTGTAACACACCACAGCATCCATGAGGAGATGTTTTCTATGCTTTTTTGGTTGCTGCTGTTGTTGTTGTTGCTGCTGCTGCTGTGTTTTATTTTGTGGGTGAGGTTGCAAGGGCAGAGGGCAGCTATGAGGGGATGGAAAGATGAGCGGGACTGGGGTGCATGATGGGAAACTCACAAAGAATCAATAAAAAGCTTCTTTTAAAACAGGAAAAAAATAGAAAGACATATTGAGAAGAAAGATGTGGGGGCTTTTTATATAATGATTTCTCCTTTTTAAAGATTTCCCTTTGGGTAATAGTTTTCAACACTTGTAAACTCGTCAACATTTGCAGAGTCCATGTTCACTGAAAGTGCAAATCGTGGAGAAGTTACAAATAACAAGCAGTGCATGTCACTTAGTAATGTCATTAAGCAGAAAGAAACAAACAAAGAAAGAAAGGAACCAAGAGAGGGGAAGGAGAGAGAGAGAAACAAAAAAATCTAGGCATAATTTAAATACCCAGCATGCTTGTGACCCACTAGATAAACCATCAAGAGGCATAAATGCATGCAGTAACCTAATAGATGATGTCCTAAAAGTTTAGAGTGAGAATGCTTTTATCTTCAAATCTATCACTGTGACCTCTCCCAAACAGTAGATTGTACCCTTCCCCCCCTGCAACTAGTTGGCTAGCGGGCACCCAACTCTTCCGATGGCTACCTCCGGCCTTTGTTCTACAAACAAAGGGACTCCACACCTCGGCTATCGACACCGCCCCCAGGCCGGCGTTCACCTGAGCTTCCAGGCAGAAGGCAGACGACCCGCTGAGACCTGGAGCCAGAAGATTCACAGCACCGCCTTTGAAGCTACCGACTTCTGGGGGGTTGGCCGATCCCCCAAATGTCTATAAAACCTGTCTTCAATTTATTAAAAGCAGTCTTGACCAGAATCCTAGGCTTGACTCAAATCCCTTGTCTGTGTCCCTGTTCCCCAAGATTCTTTCAACAGGTAACCTGGTTCACATGTAGCCGCTGGCGGTTACATACTGGCGCCTGAACGTGGAAGACCTGGCACGAGAGAATTCCTGAGGTGGCCCTATCCAGCGAAGCTTCGCAGAAAAAAGGTGAAAATTAATGGTATCTGCACGGTAAGCAACATAGAAGTTAAAACTAGCGCTAGTGAATTCGTGTCTATCGTTGTGAGTGCAAGGCAGAGATACAGTTTTTCAAGCATATTGTGTGCACCCGACACAGGAGTTGCTTGGGTTAAAAGGATAGGAAAAAATGGGACAGGAAAGTTCGCGCGAGATCTGCGCACGCAACATTCAAGAGTTGCTTCAGGCAAAAGGGATTGGGTTTGAAGAGGAAAGATTAGAAGATTTCTTGGACCAGATATATTCCTGTTGTCCTTGGTTCCGAGAAAAACGAACGTTAAATGAGAGAACTTGGCTGAGAATTGGTAATTCGCTAAAGGCAGCCAAGGCAGACAATATCACCCTCTGCCTTTGGACTCTGATTAAGGACATCATAGATGAAGGGAGTTTGGAAGAATTAGGTGTTATTCATGAAAGTGAGGATTTTCAGGTAAAAGGCCATGTGGAGAGGATCCCTGTTATAGAAAATTCTCCACAACCTGAGTCTCGTAAACAAAGAGACAGTTCTGATGAGTCTGTGGTTAGGAAAAAAATAGCTCATCCCGAGAAAGGAGCAATTGAAGTTCATGGAGAAACTTGGCCCTCTGTAGCGCCATCCGCGCCGCCTGTGACCTTGATGGCAGAGGCCGAAATCCAGAAGGATATGCAATTACAAAAGTTAGAGTTTGAAATTAAATTGCAGAAATTGACTAATGAGTTACAGGAGCTAAAAAGGGTCTCTAATACTAGAGAGAACAATAACTCGGAGACCCGCCAGTCGCCATTAGAAAGAGTTATAAACCAGGCCCGCGGAGAGGGGCAGGATACGTCAGAAATCTTAGCTTTTCCAGTCCTTGAGATAGAAGACCAGGACAATGTGGTCAGACAATATCAGACCTTGGAATTTAAGGTGATAAAAGAGTTAAAGCTAGCCGTAGCCCAGTACGGCCCGACAGCTCCCTTTACACAGGCGTTGTTGGATACTGTGATTGAGTCGAATCTAACTCCACAGGATTGGAAAACGCTGTGTAAAGCTACGTTGTCGGGGGGAGATTTCTTGCTCTGGAGTTCTGAATGGCGTGAGGCTTGCAAAAGAACCGCTGCCACTAACACTCAAGCAGGCCATCCAGAATGGAATGCGGAGATGTTGTTGGGGGAAGGCCTATTTGAAGGAAATAATAACCAGATTGGGTTTCCCATCGCAGTGTATGCGCAGATTGCGGTGGCCGCCCGCCGTGCTTGGACTCTGTTACCAGCTAAGGGAGATATTAGTGGAAATCTAACAGCTGTGAAACAGGCTCCCGACGAACTCTTTCAGGATTTCGTAGACAGATTGCTGAAAACGGCTAATAGAATTTTTGGAAACTCTCAGGCAGAGAATCCGCTGGTTACGCAACTAGCCTATGAGAATGCTAATGCGGCCTGCCGAGAGGCCATTAGACCCCAGAGAGGAAAGACAGACCTAGCCGGTTACATTCGCCTTTGTTCTGAGATCGGTCCTTCCTATAATCAGGGTTTAGCCATAGCTGCAGCGCTGCAGGGAACAACTATTCAAGGAATTCTGTCACAAAGACGAGGAAATAGGAGATGTTTTAAATGTGGTAGTCTGGGTCATTTTAAGAGTGATTGTCCTGATAATAAGCCCAGTATAAACGGGCAATCAGGTGGTCCACCAGGAACGTGCCATAAGTGTAGAAAAGGAAATCAATGGGTTAAGAGAGACAAGTCAAAAAATAACTTCCAAGGTAGACCCGTGTCGGGAAACGGGGGGAGGGGCCAGCCCCAGGCCCCGATGCATCAGACTGTCTGTGGGGCACAGCTACTGCCGAGCCAAGGAAATCCATCCTTGACCTCACCAGAGCTACACCAGGAAGTGCAGGGCTGGACCTCTGTTGCATCTGCAATGCCGTACTAACTCCAGAGATGGGAGTTCAGGTTTTGCCCACGGGAGTTTTTGGGCCATTACCTGAAGGTACTTGGGGATTGTTGTTAGGACGAAGCAGTTCTACTGTGAAGGGACTACAGATTTATCCAGGAGTCATAGACAGTGATTATGAGGGAGAAATTAAAATTATGGCTGCTTCCTCTCGTGGTGTCATAAGTATTCCAGCTAATCAAAGAATTGCCCAGTTAGTCTTGGTGCCCTTACATGCACTGCCTTCCAAATTCATTAAAGATAAGAGAGGGGAGGAGGGCTTTGGCTCCTCCGGAGTGTTCTGGGTTCAGTCTATTACTAATAAAAGACCTAACCTTAAATTGACTATTGAAGGAAAGAGTTTTGAAGGATTAATAGATACGGGAGCTGATGTTACAATTATTAAGGGACAGGACTGGCCGTCTAATTGGCCTTTGACAGAGACCCTAACGCATCTGCAAGGAATTGGTTATGCAAATAATCCGAAACAGAGCGCTAGACTTCTAACTTGGAAAGATGCAGATGGAAATTCAGGACAAATTCGGCCTTTCGTGATGCAGAAGTTGCCTACCACGCTCTGGGGCAGAGACCTGTTATCTCAGATGAATTTAATTCTGTGTAATCCTAATGAAATTGCCTCTAAGCAAAAGACAGTGTCGGAGGAATCCGAGCCTACTCGGGGGCTTGGATATGAAGGACAAGGCACTAGTAGGTTTAAAAACCCCCAGGCAAACCCTAACTCTAGAAGTCTGGGGCATTTTCAGTAATGGCCACTATCTCTCCTGCACCCCACGCCGATAAAATTCAATGGCTTAGCGACATTCCAGTGTGGGTTGATCAGTGGCCTTTAACTAAAGAGAAATTGGAGGCTGCCTCGCTTTTGGTGCAGGAACAGTTAGAGGCAGGACATCTTATAGAGTCATTATCTCCATGGAACACGCCGATATTCGTAATTAAAAAGAAGTCCGGCAAATGGAGATTGTTACAGGATTTAAGAAAGGTAAATGAAACAATGTTGCCCATGGGAACCTTACAAACAGGTCTTCCATCTCCCGTGGCTATTCCAAAAGGGTTTCATAAAATAGTCATAGATTTAAAAGATTGTTTCTTTACCATTCCTTTGCACCCTGAAGACTGCAAAAGGTTTGCGTTCAGTGTTCCTTCTATTAACTTTGCAGAGCCTATGAAAAGGTTTGAATGGACCGTGCTTCCCCAGGGCATGGCAAACAGCCCCGCCTTGTGCCAGAAATTCGTAGCACAGGCCATTCAACCTGTGAGACAGAAATGGCCAGATATTTACTTTATCCATTTCACAGATGATTTTCTAATTGCAGGAAAAAATCCTCAGACCTTGCTTTTATGTTTTAGAGATTTGCAGCAAGCCCTGGTCGCTAAAGGGCTGCAGATAGCTCCAGAGAAGATTCAGATTCAGGAGCCATATAACTATCTAGGTTTTAAACTTACGGACCAGTCAATTTTTTCCCAGAAGATAATTATCCGCAGGGACAATTTGAAAACTTTAAATGATTTTCAGAAATTATTGGGTGACATTAATTGGCTTCGGCCGTATTTAAAACTTACCACAGGGGAATTACAACCTTTATTTGATATTCTTAAAGGAAATGCCGATCCGACATCCCCTAGGGTATTAACTTCAGAAGGACTTTTTGCCTTACAGACAGTGGAGAAAGCTATTGAGAACCAATTTATTACCTATATAGATTATTCCTTACCTCTGCATCTGCTAATTTTTAATACTACTCATTCGCCTACAGGATTATTATGGCAAAAGGCTCCTCTGATGTGGATTCATTTGAGGGTGTCTTCTAGGCGTAATATCTTGCCATATTTTGAAGCAGTGGCCCAAGTAATTATGCTTGGTAGAAAGCAGGCATTGACTTATTTCGGTAAGGAACCGGACTTTATTATACAACCTTACAGTGTAAATCAGGATGAATGGCTAAAACAGCATAGCACAGATTGGCTGCTGGCTCAGATTGGTTTTAAAGGGTGTATAGACAATCATTATCCTCAAGACAAGTTAATAAAGTTTTTAAATATGCATGAGGTCGTATTTCCAAAAATGACATCTCTACAGCCGCTGCAGAATGCACTCCTAGTGTTCACAGATGGTTCATCAAAAGGAAAAGCCGGATATCGTGTTAACAATCAACAGGTGGTCGTAGAAACGCCTGGGTTATCTGCTCAGTTATCAGAGCTTACAGCAGTGCTGTGTGTTTTTCAAACTGTAAATAGTACGTTTAATCTCTTTACTGACAGTGCTTATGTTGCATTTTCGATACCGCAACTAGAAACCTGTGGCATGTTTAATTTTAATACGCCAGCTGGATCCTTGTTTTCACAATTGCAAGGTATCATTCTTGCTAGGAAAAATCCTTTTTATATAGGACATATTAGATCTCACTCGGGTCTCCCTGGACCTCTGGCTCAGGGCAATGAATGCATTGACAAAGCACTAATTGGTCAAGTCTTGGCACTCACACCCATAGAATTGGCAAAACGTGATCATGATAAATTTCATCTTTCGAGTCATACGTTGAGACTCCGCCATAAGATCACAAAAGAACAAGCTAGAATGATCGTAAAGCAATGCCCTAATTGTCTCACTTTAGCACCAGTGCCCCATTTAGGGGTTAATCCACGTGGCCTGGTGCCCAATCAAATTTGGCAAATGGATGTAACTCACTATGCGGAGTTTGGGAAATTAAAATTTATACATGTTTGCATTGATACGTGCTCAGGACTTATTTTTGCTTCCCTGCATACCGGAGAAGCCTCTAGAAATGTAATTGATCATTGTTTACAAGCCTTTAATACCATGGGAGTACCCAAGGTCATTAAGACAGACAATGGACCAGCCTACACTGGTAAGAACTTTATCTCATTTTGTAAAGAATTTAATATAAAACTTAAAACTGGAATTCCTTATAATCCAATGGGGCAAGGAATAGTGGAGCGCGCCCATCGCACGCTTAAAAATTGGCTTATTAAAACTAAGAAGGGAAATTTATATCCCCCTCGGTCCCCAAAGTCACATCTTGCCTTTGTTTTATTCGTTTTAAATTTTCTCCAAACGGATGCGGAAGGCCAGTCTGCCGCTGACAGGCATTGGCATCCGGCTACTTCCAATTCCTACGCCATGGTTAAGTGGCGGGATCCTTTAAATAATTCTTGGAAAGGCCCAGACCCCGTTTTGATATGGGGAAGAGGCGCGGTATGCGTTTTTTCACAAGAACAGGACGAGGCGCGTTGGTTGCCAGAAAGATTGGTAAGACAAGTGGATTCGACCCCAAAAACGGTTGGTAAGTATATTTAGGTCAGAAGGCTGTTTTCCAAGCCGCCCCACTCATTTGGGGAGATATAGTTCCTTTGTCTCCTTGCAAATTAAGTTGCAAGCCAGGCCTTTTGCCTGAGTGGATTCCACCCCCAAACTGTAGGTAAGTATAATTAATTCAAAGGCTGTTTTTCAAGCCACCTCCCAGTTGCTTGGGGAGGCATAGTTCCTTTGTGTTCATGCAAACTAAGTTGCCGGCCAGGGCTCTTCCCTGAGGCCACTGAATTTCAATTAAACCAAAAACCGGTTTGACCTCCCAAGACTAACCAGACAGGTTCTCTTAATCTCCTTTTATATTTGAAGCAGATAACACTCAGAAGACGAAATTCCTTCAGCAATGGCCCTAGGTGGAAGATGGGTTGCCTTTTCAGCTAGCCAACGCTTAGCCGCAGAGAATTTACTCTGCCAGTGGAAGTCCTCGGAGATGAGGCTGCTTGATACTCGGAATCATGCGTGTTTGTTGTCACAACAAACATGGGCATCAGTTGAGGTGCGAGGCGAGGCACTGCAAGGGAAAGGGAAAAAATTCCTGGCTCCGAGTTTCCCTGAAAAGCACGCCCAGCTGCATGGGGGTTTGACATCGTAAGACCGTCCTGAAAAAGGCGGTCTAGCCCCCCCCCTGAAAAAAGATGTCGGTAACACTTAAGGGGGCTGTGGCCAATGCTTTCACTCACTGATGAATGCCCGTCATCCATTGGATGAACTTAATCATTTCCACTGAGTGGTTTTAAATTTAATAATTAAGGGGGAATTGTACCCTTCCCCCCCTGCAACTAGTTGGCTAGCGGGCACCCAACTCTTCCGATGGCTACCTCCGGCCTTTGTTCTACAAACAAAGGGACTCCACACCTCGGCTATCGACACCGCCCCCAGGCCGGCGTTCACCTGAGCTTCCAGGCAGAAGGCAGACGACCCGCTGAGACCTGGAGCCAGAAGATTCACAGCACCGCCTTTGAAGCTACCGACTTCTGGGGGGTTGGCCGATCCCCCAAATGTCTATAAAACCTGTCTTCAATTTATTAAAAGCAGTCTTGACCAGAATCCTAGGCTTGACTCAAATCCCTTGTCTGTGTCCCTGTTCCCCAAGATTCTTTCAACAGGTAACCTGGTTCACATGTAGCCGCTGGCGGTTACAGTAGATATCTATCCTCTTATCTTCAGTGTGGCTCTGTTTGGAGACAGGCCTTTAAGTGGTAAGAAAAGTTAAATCACGCCCCCCAAAAAGCAGGGTCCTGATGCCATGACTAGTGTCCTCAGACAATGAGGAAGAGTCACAGGGACATATCCCCCGCCACTCCTGTGTGCAGTGTGTGGTGACTGAGAAAGTACCAGATGTCCAGAAGCCAAGACGAGAAGCCTCGTGGGAAATAATCTTGACCTTGCACTTTCAGCCTCCAGAATTGCGAGCAAATAATTTTTGGTCATTAAAATTACCTAAGCTGGGGCATTCTGTTATGGCACTGAGTAGAGTTATAACCTGTCTAAACTTGATAAAATTAGATAAACATATCTAAAATTGATGAAATTACAGGTTGAGTTTCTCAACAAAGCCACCAGCCTTTGTTAAGTTTACAAGAGAAAAGTGAGAAATTAGCCACTAACCAGAACAACTTATATCAGCACGGTTTTATTAATATCAAAAGATGACCAAGTGCTCTGAATTGCTAATCCCTGCTCTCACTTTAACGGATGGGAACTCAGTAATGAAGAGGACAGAGAACCACCTGCTATCAGCCAGATGCCTTCTTCTGGAAGACAGGAAGAATAAACAAGCGAATAAACTGACAGAATAATTTTGACCATTGACGCCGCCACAAGGAAATGCTGCAATAGAGGACAAGGACAGACAGGAACATGTGGTAGGAGGCTGCCGGGAGGTGAGCTGTGCACAGGTAACCTGGTACCCAACTCAGCGCAGGGCGACGCGGGTAACCAAGAACGTGGTACTTCAAAGACAGAGGTGGAACCAGCTGTGGTAGGCAGAAGAGACTTCCCCCCATGCTCCCCCCCTTCCCTCTGCCAGAATTCTCCCTCCTAGCTGGGCCTCCACCTCAGGTACACAGGCCCATAGGAAGCCTTTTCATGAACGTGGCAACTGCTCAGAGACCCGGATGAGGAACAGAGACAGACATGGGGGGGAGGGGCATCAAGGGAGATGACTCTGAGGGAGACACGAGCTTAGTTGTCTCATTTGAGGATCAGAAAAAGAAGGGTGTCCATGGGGAGCACTGAGAATCAGGGCAAGTTACCAGTGATGCAGGAGGTAGGAGCCCCCTCCCCCTTCTTCTGAGGCCAAAGGAAGACTCAAGAGTGTCTAGTGACTTGCAAAGCTTCAGGGCAGTTTTAAAGATGGAAGAAATTGTGTGATTTCATATTATACACACACACACACACATGATATATTTTGCTATTGCTTTAGCTATTAGAAGGTGAAGGACGGACAGAGAGATCATGCTAGGAGACTGGCAGTATAACAACTATAATACATTCAGTGGAAGTGGCAGGGGTGTGCCCGCTGAGGACGGTAATAGATGTAGATTAGGCATTTTGGAACAGTCGACAAGTGTCCTAATGGCGGTATAGGTTGAGTAACAGACTACGAATGACTTCTTGGACTCCTGGCCCAAGAGAAGAGACAGATGACAAGGGATTGGCGTCCCTTCATAGCACACAATGGTGGCTCACAGAAGCTGTTTATTAGGCCAGAACTTGTGGAGAGAAAGATAGATGAGAAGTGTTGAAGAACAGGAGGGTGGGATGGAAGGGAAAGGGAAGGAAGGAGGAACCTTGGGATGGAAAGGAGAGAAGGAGGGCAAGAGGGAAGGATGGGAAATTCTTTACAGCTTTACCAAGAAAGAATATGTCCCTGTGTTTTATAAATGCACAGCCACACAACCAGAGTAACACCTGAGCCTTTTAATGTGCATCATCTGTGTACTTTCAATGTAGCCCATGTAATTTGATATGATCATTATACCCAATAACCATGAGGCACTGCAAAATTTCCTAGGGCATTTTTTTTCCTTTTTTAAAAATTATTTATTCACTTTACATCCCAATAGCAAGCCCCCTCTCTTTCCAGTATGCCCTCACATAGATCATTCCCTATTCTTCCTCTTCTCCTCTGAGAAGGGGGAGCCCCCCCGCCCCCACCCTGCCTCGGCAGGTATCATCCCGCCCACACCTCCACCCCTCTCTGACACATCAAGTCACTGCGGGGCTAGGTGCATCCTCTCCCACCGAGGCCAGACAAGGTGGCCCAGTTAGGACAACTGTACCCACAGGCAGGCAACAGATTCAGGGACAGCCCTGACTCTAGTTGTTGGAGGACCCACCTGAAGACCAGATGCACATCTGCTACATAAGTGGGGGGAGGGGAGCCTAGGTCCAGCCCATGCTTGCTCTCTGGTTGGTGTTTCAGTCTCTGAGAGCTCCCAAGGGTTGGCTCTGTTGGTCTTCCTGTACAGTCCTAGGACCTTTCTTTGCCGCTCAGCCTGTAGAGGGCTTGGCTAGCATACAGGAAGCCTTGGGTTTGATTCCCCAGCACCATGAAACACTGAATGAGAAATATCATTCACGCTACGTGGCACCCTCCAGAACCAACTTTTAATTATTTAACCCAAATGTTCTTCCCCTAACTTTGTCTTTAAATACCTTTTTTATTGTTTATTACTAAACTTGAACAGAAACCAAGTTTGAAACCCGAGACTCAAACAGGCCACTTCAGAGCTCAGCCTCCAGAGAATTCCACGATGACACAATAAATGATCACCACTGTTATTCTCCTCAAAGAAATTACAAAAATAAGCATTGACTCAAAAGCTGGAGAAATATTTTAATTATGCATACAAATTTGCATACGTGTCAATCAGGAGTGTCCGTGAACACCTCAGAGAGCCCTCTGTCTTCGGGGCTTCACCTGAAGCACCTCTTACTCACCACTAGTTCCTAGGACTGGAAAGCCACAATCTGGTGTGCGACTTTGTACCCATGGTCCCTGAGACCATGAGACACAGGACAGATTCATGCTGAACCAGGGGTTCTCATCCTTCTATGACCCCTTTACTGTGGACCCAACTGACAGTTCCAAGAGATTGCTCAGATCTGGGCTCCTTGATCAGCAGCATCAGAAGCCTCTTTCCAGAGTCTCTGTGAGAACAACGCAAGATAGGGCAGGGGCAGAGGTGGCGGGGTGGTGGGGTTGGTGAGGGCGGCGGGAGCAACAGGGGCGCTGCACGGCCTCTATATAAGCATGGGCACACAGCTATTTTAGAACACTTCAGAGATGGGGATCTAAGAGAAAGAGGGAAGGAGTGAGGAGGGGAGAAGGGCTAGAAGAAAGGAGAGAGGGAAATGGGAGGGATGGAACAAGGAAGGGAAGGAAGGAGGAAAGGAAAAGGGACACGGGTGCTTTATAAATTGAAGGCAAGACCACCCTAAGTTACTTAGAAAGCTTCAGGACAGTCTATGCTACTGAGGCTCTATATGAAGGAAGAGGTGAAGGGGAAGAAAGGGAAAGAAGGAAGGAAGAAGGGAGGGAGGGAGGAAAGGAAGAGGGAGAGGAGGGACAGGAGAAAGGAGGGAAGACAGAATAATCAATGCTCTAAGCATCTGCACTCTGCTTGCTCTGCTTCTAACGCCCTCCTCTGTGAGGCTCCCACCTCCCCACTGACACCTTACTTTATACCTCACTCAACACAAATTTGCTTTCCGAACTCTGAATTGAGTGAATCCTGTTTAAAACGCAGCAGATACAGAAAACCACACAAAAGACACACACACACACACACACACCAAAAAAAAAAAAAAAAAAAAAAAACCACAAAACAAAAACAAAAAGACCAAAAAAACTTCACTCTGCTTTCTGGTATTTTGTGAAGATGTGGTTTGTTTTAAATTGATTATAATATGCCCATTTTAAGTACTGTTTTCCCAACTCTCAGTAAACAGAAACACTTGAAAACATATTCCATTTGGCAATATTGATCATGGGGTAAGGCAGAGTCTATTGAGACCTGATCATCAGCACATGACAAGATTGTGTTTTTTGCTTGCTTCAGAAAGATGTAGGCCTTGTAACAGACGGGCAGCTGGAAAAAGTTACTGAAAGAAATAGTTTATAGTCTCTGTTCAGCAAGGAAGGTAGGCAGTTTTGAAAGTAGAGCTTTTGTCTGCAAAAGCAAAACATAATAATAAAAAAGAATGTATGGGGTGGTGGGGGGACAAAAACATTTTTTAACTGCAGACTCTGGAAGGGGGTTGGGAAGGGACAAGATGGCTTCCTCTCAGCCTGCCTTCATATCACTCTCTGGAAACCCACGAAGCCCCACAACCCAGCACCACCTTAAGCAATGGATTCCCTGGCAAATTTTCATTGAGCACACTTCCCTGTGGAATGTCTTGACAAGTTCTCCATCAGGATGGCAGAGAAAATGTCTCCATCCTGTAGATCCAGAAAAACATCTTACAAACACACCACCTGGACCTGCCTTAAAAAAAAAAAAAAAAACTTCAACCTTTCTCTTCTCTCTTTAAACTGCAGATCAGTTATGAAGCTTTGGCATAGAAAATTGGTCAAGAGATCTGATCAAATGTCTAGTGATTTATCAAGCAGTTGCCTACTGTTTACTACAAGGAAGACGTTTTATAAACAAGCTTGATAAAGTTTTCTTATAGAAGAACATAGAGGAGAGAAGGGACAGAAGGAGGGAGGAAGGAAGGAGAGGGAGGGAGGGATAAAGGAGGTAAGTATAGAAAATACAGTTGCAATTATTAAACTAATATTTACTGCACTAATTAGCTTCTCCTAGAGGGTCTGCTGATGTGTTTATTCTAGTTAGACCGCCTGATATGACAGGGAATACTCACACAACACTCCAGAAGCATTTTTTCTTTTGTTTTCCATGTTTTTCCTCCTTTCATACTGAAAAGAACACAAGAGCGCATGCGAAGAGAGATAGAATAATTCATTACTTTGTCTCCTACTGCTTTGGATGTTCAACATTTTTCGAATAAATACAAAATCATAAATTAGCTTGTAGCAAAACAGAATTAATTGAATGTCTTAAGTAGGATCATCAAACCAAGGTTTGAGTCGATTTATCTGCCTAAGATTCTGCTAATGTGGTTTCAGCTCATTAGGGTGAGAGTTGATGCTAGAGTCGGGACGTTATTAAACATCAAAAGGGAAAACTCGGAGACCAGAAAACTCTGGCTTTCTCTCTTTTTTGTGAGAGAATGGCTCAAAGGCTACCTAGAGTGTAAGATAATGCTAAATCTGCTACCTTCTGAGCAGTAATCTGTGGCTGAAAAGAAATGTGAAGACATTTCTAGAATCTGAAGGTATTTACTCACTTATGGACATGAAGAAATCTCAGCCTTTTCTTCACTGACAGGTCCTGGGCTCAAAATACCTTAAAGACATTTCAGGACCAGCAAGTAGAGAGTATAGAAGTGTTGTTCACACACACACACACACACACACACACACACACACACACACACGCATACTCGCGCACACCTACCTTCTCTTTCTAACTATATATACATATATACTATGTACTGGATAGAGGGAACCCCAGTTAAGAAAATGCCTTTATAAGCTCAGACTGTAGGCAAGCCTGTAGGGCAGTTTCTCATATAGTGATTGATGGAGAAGGGCCCATCCTATTGTGGCCCCATCACTGGTCTGGTGGTCATGGGTTTAATAAGAAAGCAGGGTGAGCAAGCTATGGGGAGCAAGCCAGTAAGCAGCACCCCTCCATAGTCTCTGCACCAGTTCCTGCCCTCAGGTTCCTGCCCTGTTTCAGTTCCTGTCTTGACTACCTTCGATGATGAATAGGGATCTGGAGGTGGAAGCCAAAGAGACCCTTTTCTCCCTCTTTGCTTTTGATCATGGTGTGCAACTGTTTGTGTTTTCTATGCTGCCCTTATTCCTGAATAATGACATGAAGGTTTTTATTTATTTACAATGCTTTTGGCCTTAGCTGAGGCTTGCTCCCCAACTAGCTCTTAATTTATATAACCCATTTATACTATTTTATGTCTGTCATGTGGCTGGTTACCTCTTCTCAGTTTTATACATCCGACTTCCTCCAAGTCTGGGTGGTGAATCTCCTGTGCCTCGCTATCTCACAGACCGCCCCCCTCCCTGCCACATGTCTCACCTTACCATCTTGCCTTCTGCTAAAGGCCACAGGCTTTTTATTTTAACCAATTAGAAGGTGCCTTAGGCAGCCAAAGAAGGACAGAGACACATCTTCACACAGTGTACAAAAACATTACTCCAACAATGGTATTTCATCACAGCAATAGAAACCCTAACGAAGTCATATAAGAAAATATAATATATTCATATAAATGTGTTAACAAGGATAGGCTGACATTATTCTGATTGTTCTGTTGGCATTTTTTTTTCTGGCATCAAAGTGGAACAAAAATAATGGTACATAGTAGGAAAAGAAGAGGGCAGAGTGGGAGCCGATGAACTTTGCCTGAATTTTCAGTAATGAAATCAACATCAGTTTGTTTTATTCCACAAAATGTCCCCACAGGAGAACGTAGGACAGTCACAGAGCAGTCTACCTGATCTCAGTCAGGCAACTTATGAATAATTATCCCATAAAAGCCTCACCTTTAGTTAAGGTGTTTTTGTTTGTTTGTTGATTCAAAGTCAAGGTAACTTCTTAGAATTACATATATAATTACATGAAGTAGGCAGCAATAAGTTAAAGAAAACCCAGATGCTGGATTGAGGCTGTTATAATATTTGCACCCAAGCTCACTTTTTATGAGGTTTATACATATACATGCATCCACAGGGAAATTTCATTTTGTTAATTCAAATATGACAAAGTCTATACATTCTCATGGTTGTGTTGTCACGATAAAATACCCAAACAGCAGTCCAACTGTGCTTCAACAGAAACATAAAGTCACTTATTCAAATTAACCACAGGTAAGTTGTAGAACTTCTAAGGTCTGATGCTCTTCTGCACCAAATTCAGAGAATAGAAATACCTACGGAATAGATTTGTCGTGGGCGCTCTAACAGACGGTGCCTTCTAAGCTTTGAATGCCATGCCAAGCACATAATAAGCACATAATACATGTCATTATTCTGTACATAATTTCTCAACATTCTCATATTACTTAGCTTTTAGTATACCCAAAGGTTGGATAATAGGACAAGGATGCTAACTTCTTCTAGGAATTTTGAATACACACAAATAGATATTTTTTAATCATGTTTTTAAAACTTCATAGATTTAAAAGCAGATACAAAAAACTTAGATAGTTTTCATTTCCCTATGATGGTGCCAATTTATATATATGGCAACTTTGAACACACGGAAGTTGTGACATTTCTGAGCCATGCCACGTATGTTAGGCTCAGCCTGGAGATATTCACAGGTTAATGTGTCTAATTCTGTAGCGGCAATTATAGTAAAACTATGTATGTCATTTGACAGAGAGTATTCCAGCTAAAGAAATGACTCTCAAGGCAAGCCATCCCTTTGCATTTTACCATAATATTCTTCAAAAAATGTTTTCAACTTTTTTCTTATTTCTTCTTGAGTAATAATTACAGTTAGTATAAGCTTCTAAAGTTTCCTCTTTCATTTGGGAAAGTTTTGATTGTTGACAGAATTAGCAATGACCTTGTCCAAATGAGGAAAACAAAAGATTGTTTATTTGGGGTGAATTTACATTCACGATCAGCTAAATCTTCCTCCGGTGCCTCTGATTTCCCTCTCTGGTACTATGAGAAAGCAACTTTGGTTAGTTGCTTCCCCTGTCATCCGAACAGACCTTGCAATAACAGCAAATGGTCCTTGGAAATCACAACCCCATTAGGCTGCTGTTCAAATGGCTTTTAGGGTTGTGATAATAGGAGACACTCCTAATAACTGGTGACTCCGTAAGACCCTGCCCAGAAGGCCTCCAAATGGCAACACACCATTTAAATTTTAATCTGGAAATGGTGGAAATGATGAGATTCCAGCTGGGGACCTTCTGGTCAGTGGACCAATTCAGTGTCCCCATTCAATGCCCCAAAGCTTTGCTGAGTCAAGGAACAAACACCTCCAGCCTTCTTGCTCCTTCCCCCTGAATGTACCTCCCACCTGATTCCAGGGGCTATAGCAGGAGGCAGGGCTGTGAGTTTTGATTTCCTTCCACTGAAACTATAGCAGAGCCGATTCTCATGTTGCTGTGATACGTCCAAATTCACTTGTGCATGACATCAGCAGAATGACATTCTGTCATTTTGACAAGCGATAACTTCCTGAACTTTGTTCCTTCCATGTGCAAAGCAGGCTTTGGGACACCCTTGCCCACATTAAGCAGCAAATGAAAGCTGGCAGGTGCTGGTGAGAGGCAGGATGAGAACAGTTCTTCCCCCCAGCCCCCACCCCCATAAGCAATAACCCTTACAGTAACAGCGCAACATGAGTTAAATAGCTGAAGGCGACATCAGTGGGACCCTGTGTGCATGGAAAGGAACAGCTGGCCATGTGGGTAATCACAGCATGTCATTACGTGGGAAGCCCACTCCCAGCCTATTACCAACTTGTATTTCCTGCATGTTTGGACTGTTAAATACAACAGACACGAGGGTATCATCAGAGGACACAGGAGGCAGAGCTCTAGACTCTAATACTTGTCGATGCCAGACTTGATTTCCAGTGAGTATAGAAGGGAAGAATTTGCTAACCAGAATGAAGATGAGAAGCAAATATTGAAGACTCCATTAATACCCTTCAAACTTCTGACACAATTATTTTAACAGGAAACTTTTTATTCCTGACACACACCAGAGACTCCTAAGAATAGCGGTTCATCTATCTGATCAGGAGTGTGAATCTAACAAGAAGGCAAACGTTAGTATCTGTGTGCCTGGAACACTCAAGAATCCAAACTTGGGTGATTCTACTGGATTCTATTAAGAAACCTCTTTCAGGACCCCAACACCCTCCACAGCAAAATCAGGAAGTTGCTTTGGTTGGTTCTTTTTGTTTTTAATACCACACACAGGAGCACATTTCTTCAAGGTAGAAATGGGAATAAAAACCAGTGTTTTGGAATTTTTCTTTGCAGATAGTCATCAAATGAGGTACAATATTTGCTAACAGAGGGTAATTTGAATTATCCACGGATAGTTCAAAAACACAAAGAGTTCATTACCCAGATATCTCTATTTAAAACAGATTTGCCTTTGTTCATCAGCACAGGCACACATGGCTGGGGAAATGGCACAGGGCCAGAATGAAACTGCTCCTAATTTTCAGAGGAGGCCACCAGCTAATTACACAGACTGCAGGTGTGAAGAGAGAAGCTCAAAGTAATCAATAGCGGTAATTAATCTGCTAGACTGGAGCTAAAGAGCTAACAGCTGGACATCAGGAATGGACACATGCAACAAGATCAGCAATAATTACCTCTTTAAATATTGAATTTCCATAGCAACAATTAGGCATATAAATAAAGGCTGGAAAGCAAGGCGTCCAGGCATGACACTGCATGGCAAACACAGCATCCCCCAAATCAACCCTTTTAATAAAACACCAACAATATGCCCGGGTTGGGTCAACCGATTTCCGGGGTTGGGAGAAGCTCCCTAGAACTCCTCCAGGGAAGCCATGTTGGCTGTCTGCTGTGGAAAACTCGATCCCTGGACCACAGAGATGGTTCTAGAAGTTTGTGTTGGGAAAGATAGCAAATGCCCTTCCCGTCAGAAAATAGAACCCAGCTTCACAATACATTTCCTTTCATCTATCAAACATTTCTTTTAAAAACAATCTTAAGTCCAGAAAGATAGTTACGTGAATAAAATTGCATGCGTGCTACACGCTGTATCTTAAGTGATGTGAGCGTTTGTTGGGCTTCAGTTCAGGTCCCCAGTACCCCAATAAATGCTGGGCATGTACCACATGCCCATAACCCTAGTACTAGAGGGAGAGAGACAGCTGGATCCAGGGACTCATTGGTCACCCCGCCTAACCCAAATAGTGAGCTCCAAGTTCAGCAAGAGACCCTGTCTCAAAATATAAGATGCAAACATTCCCATTGGGAGAGATTGTTTATCTTCTAAGACTGTAAGCTAAAATAAACTCTCCCTTAAACAAAAATAAAATAAAAAATTGTGGAGAATGATTACAGAAGACACTACATTGAGCCTGGCTCCACACATGGGTGTACAAAATAAAGATACATTTTACAGATCTTAAAAGGTGTAAGGAAAACGCTCAGCTATAAGGTTCTCGGACCATCAACCTTGAATGAAACAGTGTTTTGAGAATTACTTTTAAGATTAACAAACGAGGGACCCAAACATTAAAGCTTCTATGTGTATTTTGATTTGTAGGAAGACTGAAGAAGATTCTTTCTGGTAGATTCTGTATTATTTTTGAGGCGACGGCAAAGGAGACTTTGGTTGTTACTGAATATCAACTAAGTGCCCAGAACCATGCATCTCCCTTTATGCTCTCTGTGCACTTGAAACTAATGGTCCTGGCTTGCTTGAATAGCAAGAGCAGTGCAGTGATCTGAAAAACAGCGGAGATCCCAGAGCCAAAAGATGGGCAATGGAAAGGCTGTGATTTGAACTCACCCACGTGACTTTTTAAGGTCCTTCAGCAGAGCTAGCAAGATGGCTCAGTGAGAAAGGACACTTGCTACAAAGCTTGACATCGTAAGTTCGATCCCCAGAACCCACATGGTGAAAAGAAAAAACCTCAGAAGCTATGCCCCGATCTTCACACACTTGCTGTAGCATGCATACAGAATAAATAAATGTTTGAAAATTGAGATTTTTTAATAAAAGATACTTCAATCCACTCAAGGGTCTTTGGAATGGAGTCATTGTTTTAAAACGCTGCAAATTAATACCATGATTTGAGGACAAATTTAAATTATGCTAGCTGTGTGTTCTCTGTGGTACCAGAAGTCTGTGATGGGTGAGATTATTCAAAAGCTATTTCTATAATTTCCGTTTTGTTTCTGGCTTGCTGGGTTTGATTTTAGTTCACAACTTCCATGGCCCTTATTCAAGCACACAGTCATTCCATGGGAGAAAAAGATGACCAGTGATTATCAATCATTGCCTTGTGCTGGATCCAATGGCATAGTAACTCTGGAAAGTGGAGTTAGCCAGGCAAATTTCATCCTAATTATCAAAATGCCTTTATTGTGTTCCTACGCTGTCTGCCAAATACTGAGCAAGGCACTTTTCGTGTATTGTCACGTTTAATTCTCAGGATACTACTACAAACTATATAGCGCAATTATATCCACTCACACTTGAGAAAAATGAGAGGTTAATCAATATTCCCACAGATCGGTTCAAGTTGACTGAATTAGGACTTTTGCCCAAGCTCCACTCTGAATCCATGCTGTATTGCATGTTGCCACTTGTTAAGGTACAGGCTTCTAAAACCACCAGAAGGGACTTCTTTTTTTCCCATTTTCTGTGTTGTATATATCTACATATATGTGTACGTGTGTGTGTACGTGTGTGTGTGTGTGTGTGTGTGTGCACATATGTGTGGTTTGATGTCTGCAATCATCTTCAATGGTTCTTCCATTTTATTCTTTGAGGCAGGGTCTCTCAATCAAACCCAGATCTCACCGATAGTAGGACTACTCTCTTGCCAGCCAATGTGCCCGGAGGATCTACTATCTCTACCTTCTGAAGCTAGAATTGCAGGCAACCACAACACTCATTTGGCATTTACATAGGTTTCTGGGGTTCCAAACTTCATGCTTAATGGCTGAACCATGTCCCCGAGCCCCTTGAACTGACATTTTTCATTCATCCTAAGATATGACAAAGACAAGTGCCAGCATTTTGCTGAAGAATTGGCTAGAAGCTTTAAACCCAGTGCCGTTAAATGAACATGAATTGCCATTTTACCAGTTAGGAAAAGGAGTATAATAGTAGAATCTTCACAGTGGTACTACAGACCACTGTGCTTGAGTATTGAGAGAAATTAGCATCAGTCTGACCTGTAGAGGATTTCCTTCCACAGGAAGTGCTGCTGTATTTCTCACCCTTCCTCTGAAAAGCCAGCATCTCTTACCCATCTTTTTTCTGTTGTTAATTTCAGCACTGATACTCTAGGAGAGAGCCCTCATTACCGGTGCCAAGCTTCACCCCCTCCTCAAGCTGTGCAGCTCCGAGCCACTGCCTGCACGGATGAGGGAAACACCTAGGCTTGCTATTGCCTGGACACAGAACAGCAGAGCAAAGGAAGTCACGCAGAACACGGTGCGTTTGGATGGTCTGACCACCATCATAGACACATCCAGCACAGAACGGAATGCATGCAGACCACAGTGAGCTCAGAGTCCCGACCACCACCATACATACACACATGCTGCTGGCAAAAAGTGCTTTAAAAGAACAGCATAGAGGTCTAGAGAGGTATCTTAGAGGTTAAGAGCTCTTGCTGTTCATCGAGAGGATCTAAGTCCCGTTTCTAGAACTCACATCAGGTGGCTTACACTCACTTGTAATCCCAAGTCCAGGGGATCTGATGGTCCCTTCTGGGCCCCTCTAGTAACTGCGCTAATATCCACATAGTCACACAGAGATACAGCATATGTACACTCGGATTTTTTTTAATCCTTAAAAATTAATATTAAACAACAGGAAGCCTTAAAAGACTATGAGAGACTCATACAATGGGTGCAAGTTCAGAACCTTTTCATGAGACCCTGCTATGACTAAATGCAGCTAGGTTAGGGCCTGTCTTGGTCTATTCAGACTGAGACGACTGGTTACTTAAACCAAGAGGCTTACCTTACTAATGCAACAGATGAGCTGTAAGGCCAATATTTAAGCAGTAGCCAATGGGACCTGATGCTGAGAGCTCCCACTTTAGGTCCTAGACAGCACGGACATCCTCACAATGTCCTCACATAAGAAAAGGGATCTTTCTGAATGAGGAGGTCCATTTTCAGTATCTGACACTTCAATCTTTGAAGCACAAACCTTTACAATATCAAAAAAAAAGAACTTTTACAGACAAAATTCCTATAATCACTGTTTTGCATGTAAAAAAAATTAATGTAATTCCTGTATAAATAATTAAGCCTTGGTCATTGGTACTAATTCATTAACTGAAGTTTGGTCATTGAACTGTCACTTCAAACAGATCTGTAAATCAATAGCACTCAGAGGAAGTTTGTGCATGTCCAAACTCATGTCCCCATAAATGGCAGAGGGCTTCTACTCCACTGTCCAATAGAAGACAGGATCAATCTAAGTGACAAACTAATTACGAAATAAGAGAGGAACTTTGAAGGCAAGTGCTTGGAATCTCTCCTCTAGCAAAGTCTAGAACCTAATGACTGGCTGATTCTAGAGGGCTGTAGACCATAACAATAAAGTGTTGTCTGGTCTGAATGTGACTCTTAAGAGGACCTTCCTTGTTTTCCACAGAAAGTGACCAAATTTCCAGTGTATTAAACAGCTGGGATTTCTAATTCTGAAAATCACTTCCAAGATGGCTCAGAGGATAAAGGCACCTGATGCCAAGCCTGGGGACCTGGGTTCAATCCCCAGACGCTGCATGGTGAAAGGAGGCAACCAACTCCCACCAGTTATCCTCTGACCGCCTCACACGCTGCAACAGCATCAGCATCTCGCTCTCTCTCTCTCTCTCTCTCTCTCTCTCACACACACACACACACACACACACACAAAACAATAAGTCCTCATTCTTCTCTTTGACTCCTGGTAACCACCATTCCCCTCCTTGCTGAATTTGGGTATCCTAAATATTTTATCTAAATGGGATCATCTGTTGCTATCATTTTTGCATGGCTTATTCTGCTTAGGATAACGCAGCATGCCTTAAGATTCCTTCTTTGTGTAACAGCCCTGGATGTCCCAGAACTTGCTCTGTAGACCAGGTCGGATGCCTGACAGGATTCCTTCTGCTCTGAAAGTGAGTAATGGCATGGTGTATGTAAATCACTTTTCACCCACTCACGTACAAAGATAAACTTGTGCTGACTCCACCTTTGGCTGTCTCTCGCCCTCTGGCCTGTTGGCAGTGGTTGCCGCATTATCAACTCCTCCTGGTTGCAGCATTATCAACTCCTCCTGGTTGCAGCATTATCAACTCCTCCTGGTTGCAGCATTATCAACTCCTCCTGGTTGCAGCATTATCAACTCCTCCTGGTTGCCGCATTATCAACTCCTCCTGGTTGCAGCATTATCAACTCCTCCTGGTTGCAGCATTATCAACTCCTCCTGCACTGCTTTGCTCCACCTCACTACCACCCCCACCCCCACTCCTGCCCCCATGCATCCCCTTTTTCTGCTCATCCTCTTCCCCCCTCCTGCTGTTCTGGGAATCTCCCAGCTCATGGTCCATCCCAGCACTGGTGAGTTTTCAATTTCAAGAACACAGTAGTGAAATTCTATCATCTCTCATCTCTCCTTTCACATATTTCCTTCCAACTCTTTGGATGATTCCACAGAAGGCACAACTGGAACCTCACACAAACAGTGACAACACATGATAATCCCAACACATGCTTCATGAAACTCTCTTTAGATGCTGAAAGAAGATAGTCCAGCCTGCTCTAATTTAAAGGGCCTCGCGCTTCCAGGGAATGCTGACTATGGATGAACCTACAAATGTGGGTTTTCCTAAGGTATCGCTAATAAATGGACTGGAACTGAAAGTGGTGGTAGTTAAGACCCTGTCACTAGCAAATGAGCAAACCTAGTAATAATTATAAGGAAGAGTACTTGGACGTGTGTCATTATTTTCTTCACTTGAACAAATGTTGAGTTTGACACCCTCTTATGGGCAGAAGAATATACCAGAAACTCTTGGTCTTTTGACTTTACCTAAGTCTTTGGACTTTCCTGAGTGTTTGTGAATGAAAGGGTTAGGGATGAATGCTTGTTTCTTAGAGATAGGCCCTCCTATTGTGCTGGTTTCAAACTAGAGTCACTTGAAAGAGAACTCTAAGGGAGGAAATGCCTCCATCGGATTGGCCTGTAGGCTTGTCTATATGGTATTTCTGGATACTGATTGATGTAGTAAGGCCCAACCTACTGTAGGTGGTGCAACCCCAGGGCAGATGGCCCTGAGAGTGGAGAGCTGTATAAAAATGCAGCTGAGCCTGAGAGCAAGCCAGTAAGCAGTTTTCCACCTGCCCTGACCCTAAAATCAGGAAAGCCAAATAAACCCTTTCCTCCCTCAAGTTGCTTTTGGTCATAGTGTTTATCACAGCAATAGAAATGGAACTAAGGCACATGCATCCCAGCTTGGTCTCAATTTCAATATGTAGCCAAGGATGGCTTTAAACAACCACAACATCTGGTTTTATGCATTGCTGAAGCTACAACCCTCAGCCTGACTGTAAGAAATTTTTAATGAGATGACAGACTGAAGTTGTTTGTCCTCACAATTCTGCAGGCATTTGAATAGATCCATGAACTTGCTTGACTATGACATCTTTGAGGATGCTTCTAAAAGTCTTGCTTGCACCCAGGAAGCAAACGTGGCCTCCTTAATATGCACAGGGCACTGTGGTCTCCCTGTTTCCTGTTGCAGACAGTTGTGTGTACTGTACTCTTACCATCAGCTCCAGTTAGCCAGTCGTAGGCTCACAATCAAGAACGAGGATTCTCCATGCTGGCTAGCATCTCGCTCTCCATGAGTAGCTGTTGGCACAGTGGTCAATGGTTTGAACTTGTAGGGTGGAAACAAAATAAAACAAAGCAAAGCAAAGCAAAACAAAGCAAAATCAATGTCTACACATTAAGGAATGGGTATTCTTTCTTTCTGATGCCCACCCTTTCCTTCACAACCTGGGTTCCCTTTCTCGAATACCAGCCATCACCTGCAGCTTGTAAAGGCTGCAGGAGTAACACAGACTGTTTCCATTAGAACTGATTTCTTGCAGGGTTTTGGTTTTGGTTCCCAGATGAGTGACTGACTTTCTTATCTGGCTCAGAGATTCTGTGAGCTTTGAAATCAATAGCCTAACTCCATACCCGCTCATCACTAATGAGCTGCTCACTCTCCAGTGGGTTTATTAAGTTATCCATGCCTCATCTCCCTTCTCAATAAAGCCTGCATTCGCCCTCCCTTTCGGGGATTTTTGAAGAATTAAGAATTAGAATTTAAAAGACAGAATGCCTTTAAAAAACTGGTACCCTGAGAAGGTAGCCCAGAGGTAGAGCGCTTCCCTGGCCAATAGAGACCATGAGTCTGATTTCAACAGTGGGAAAAACATTTTTAAAAGTAGGTTATGCATAAATGGACATCAACCAGAAATTAGCTATTGTTTTCTTATTGTTACTCTTACTCAAATTACTACCTTTATCTCCTCTCTAATCCTCTCATATTTGCCCATTCCTTCCTACAGGTGATTTCAGCTCTACCAATACCACACAAATGTGACTTCTCTGCATCTCCTTCCCTGCCCAGAATCATCCTCTATCTTATTAACATGTTGTTCCAAACATATCCTCAGGCACAGTTCCCTAACAGGAACTCCCCATTGCTGCTATAACAACTACAACAAAACTTAGTGATTTTAGAAAAACATGTGTCTCTTGGCCAACCACTATAGAAGTTAAAAGTCTAAATTAAGGTGTCAGCAAGTCCCTGTTCTTCTCAAGTCTCTGGAGGAGCTATTTGCTTTCCCCAGCTTTGAGAAGAGACCCCTGTGTCTGCTAGCTCCTGGCTTCACAGTCTAGCCTCATAGTCTACATGCGTTCTCCTATCTCTCTGCCCCCATCCCTTGTACTTTAAAGAACCCTTATGTTGATATCAGGCACACTTATAGAATCCATAGCCATCGTTATTTTGGGGGTGAGCTAGGGAGTAAGCCTAGCTCCACCTACAACCTCTTCATCGCGGCATATTCTCGCATCCCAGGAATTGGGATATGGGCATCTTTGTTCAAGGAGCATCGTTCTGCCTATCACAGAGGATGTCTTACTCCTTGCCCCTGAATGTTCATGTATATTGTTCCCTCCACCTGCATGCCTTTCCGTGTTTCTCCATCAGAGTAGACTTCTTTTCTTTCAAGACATAAAATCAAATACCCACTAATATACTAAGCTCATGCACATACTTGCTGTGTCTGAGTCATGTTCCCTCCTTTTCATTTATCTAACTCTCTGTATATCTCTAAATAAGGCTTCTACTATTGCTGTTATAATGATTGACTTATACCAGCCACCAGATTAAGTCACCAATGGTCACATCCAGTCCTGAGCAGAATGTATAAAATAAATCTTTGTCAAGGGTCTGATGAAAGAACTACAATGTACCTTTGAAACCATTGGGAGGATCACAGGCTGTGATTGTTGTTATTTGTAGTTCTTAGATCTTCTTCTCTAATATGCTCACAGAAGAAGTGTTGATGTAAAATATAAGAGACAGTCTCTAAAATTGTCAATGCCAGTCTTGCCTTGGCAATCATCTAGGAATCTTTAATAAATTCTGATAAAAGTTGGGGAAAGAATCAGTCATTGAGTGATTGCCTAGCATGCGTAAGAACCTGAATTCAATTCCCAGCACTATACACACACACACACACACACACACACACACACACACACACAGTATGATGATTTCAACTCAATATCTGAGATTCTAACTATGACCTAGGCATTGGGATTTTTAAAGTTCCTTTGAGATTCCAACATGACTTGGAATATTCAAATACACACAGCTACAGACAACAGCTACAGACAAATGGTCAAAACTCACTGATACACTCTCTAGAAAACCCTTTGAGCTGAGCACATATTTCCTTTTGAAATAGATGCAACATGGTCTCTTGAAGATAAACAATGCTTTTTATGTTTTCATCAAGAAGCATTGTGTCATGCAGTAGGAACTGCACCTGCCTCTACAGAGACTATTTTGCTGCTGCATGGCTGGCTCACTGACTTTAGTGGGTAGCCCTAACTCCTTATCTCTTGGAGCTCAGCCTGGGAGGTTGATTCAGATCCTGAAAAGAGAGATGTGCCCCCCAGAAGGCACATGAGACCAGATGACGGCCATGCCTACTTCATGAAGCCTCTACAGCCCAGATGTCTAAGACTTCAGTCAAAATATCCAATTGGTTGGATATTCCTTTTCACCAATCTGTCCATGACCAAATCCATGAGCAAAAAGGAAAGATTTTAAATGAAGTTCAGCTTGGGTAAATTCCAGTGTTTACTGGAAGAAGCTATTACCCGTGATGAGGTAAACACTGACGAATGAGCACTATCTCCGTTCACACCTAACCACATGTGCTGGTACTCCAAGCTCTCCACTTGAAGAACAAAATGTACCTATCAATGTGGACAACAAAGTTTTTCCACTCTTAAAGAGTAAAACCAAAATAAGAACATAGTGCTTTAGACCTAGCATATAATATTAATTAAAATACTATTTCCTTTTTTTAACTTTATAGATTAAAACAAAGAAACTTGAAAATATTGAAAAAGTAAATATTCCAGAGGTAAACTTTCTGTATAAATTGCTACAGACTGAATTTTGTACAGGGAACTTTTAGGGTTTGTTTGTTTGTTTGTTTGTTTGTTAGGTAGAGTCGCACTAAGTTGCACAGATTTGTCTCGATTTTGCCACATTGTCCAGGCTAGTCTGAAACTCTCAGTGATTTTCCTACTTCATCCTTGTGAGCCCTGGCTTTATAGACATGTGTACTACTTAGAGTATTAGTCACTGACTGCTGACTAACAAATCACATGTGCGTATCCTAGGATTTGATCTCTGACTTTCTATCACAGGTACCTGTTTCCCTCTCAAGTTCCTCACATGGCTGTGTGTGTGTGTGTGTGTGTGTGTGTGTGTGTGTGTGTGTGTTTAGATTCTCCTAAAAATGTGGTTGCATTCCAATAAAGTCACCATCAAGCTGAAACTATCCAAACCACCTCAAGTTGGGGGCCCTACTACTTTTGCTAAATGGGTGCACTGTCAAACTGCCTTCTAACTCTTCATGTTCATGTCCAGGAAGCAGTGAGCAGCATAACCGTCTTCACAGAGGCAGGGGCAGCTCCTACTGTATGATACACAGGAGGCTTCTTGATGACAAAATAGAAAGCATTTTTTATCTTCAAGAGGATATGTTGCATCTATTACAAAAATGAATATGTGACAATCTCAAAGGGTTTTCTAGACAGTGTATTAGTGAGTTCTGGCCATTTGTCTGTAGCTGTATTTGAATATTCCAAGTCCATGTTGGAATCTCAAATGAACTTTAAAAATGTTCCCAAATGCTCAGGTCATAGTTAGAATCTCTGATATTGAGTTGAAATCATCACACTTTCTGTGTGTGTGTGTGTGTGTGTGTTGCTGAGAATTAAACCTAGGTTCTTACATATGCTAGGCAAGTACTCTATGACTGAATTCTTTCCCCAACCCTTATCAGAACTATTAATTCTGATTAATTCTTGCTCAAAGAAGCTTCCATTTGCAGTGGGCAGCCGCTAATGCAGAAACACGTAAGTGGCTGATGTGCTGTGAATAAATGAATACTGAGTGTTCTGTCCTACATCCACCCTCCAAGCCCCAGAGTACATAACAGAAAAGTTGGAAGAAAGAATGTAAGAGGTGGAGAAGAGGAAGGAGCACCACGAGATGATGTCTTCTGGATACCACATGGTCACTGCAATCCTGGACACAGAGTCACCGTAGGAAACCTACATAAGACCCACACAAGACTGACCCTTCAACGTTCCATCATGGATAAGGGAAGGTCTCATGCAGCATTACCCGTCCCTGAGGGGACAGTTCATGGTTGCCAGTGAAGTCAGTGCCATTGACTTTAGTGATGCAGCCACTAGTAAGTTGCCCTTGATCCAACAAGTAACACCACACGCACGTACACATGTACACACACCCATCGTTCTACAAGCTTCCATAACTATACTCAGCCAGTTCTAAAACAACAAAGGAGACATGAAAGTAGAAGGGAGATTAGTAGAGAAAGGAGGAGTCAACAGGTGGAGGTGAGAGGTGGTGAGAGTGTCTATATCATAATAAACTATATGAATATATGAGATCTTCAAAAAAGTAAATAATATTATTAATAATACCCATACAAATATCCCAAGCTGAAACTGCATATAACACACTGATTCTGACTCCAGCCATCCTGGCTCAGGAACACAAGACACTACAGAGTCATTTGTTTGTCATAGCCCCAAAGTGTTGTCTGGAAGATACAACTCACTGCCACTTCCTGGTGTACTCAGTGTTGCACTGGGGAGATCAAAATTCACAGTTCAATTTCTATTGAATGTGCATAATTTTCACACTACCGTAAAGTAAAAGCTCTTAACTGAGGTCACTGTATATATTGGGACTTATCAGTATATGTACAGAGAGAGAGAGAGAGAGAGAGAGAGAGAGAGAGAGAGAGAGAGAGAGAGAGAAAGAAGCATCTTATTTGATATTCAAAATAAACTCCCAGAAAACCTAAGTCTGTGAAGATAAATTTCCAGATTCCACGAGCTGCATATAATAAAGTCCAAATGAAGATGGATATTTAAGTTGGATTTAAGTTCTGGCCTGAGGGGGCTCTTGCTTCATTGCACCTGGGAGACTCGGGTACTCACTGTAAACAGGGAGGAGGGATAGAAACCCACATCACAAGCCGCCCCTGCAGGCTCCCACCACAAGCCTTATCACACAATGACTGCTCTTTGAGTCTGGCTGCCACAGTGAAAGGCTCATTTGGAGTCCATCCACCCTAGGGTGTCCTCATTGTCCCTTATGAGCAGCACCAGCAGTGGTCCCTCACACCAGGGGACCAAGTGCAGTGCTCCAAGGCAGACATTTCACTGGCTGCAGAAGCAGAGTGGGGGAGGGGAGGAGAAAGGAAATGCCATTCCTTTAGCCGGTTCCTCCAGGGACACAAGGTGATATTCAGTTCTCCCTCACAAACATCGTTCTACAAGCTTCCATAACTATACTGAACTGCAGCAAAGTTAAGAAAATCCTAAATAATGATCTATACATTGGATTTCACTAGGTCTCCATGACTCCAAGGCCAACGGTCATTCTCCTGGACCAGGCTGCCTTTGCACAGAAGCAAACAGAAACATGTAAAATCTGGCTGCTCCTTCACTTCTAAGCATAGCTGCTGACAAATCACTTAACATTTGTGGGTGACCGTGAGCCAGGGTGACCTTACCTCCACTTGTAGTGACAGAGACCTTATTGTACATTCACAGAACTGACCATATCTTTCATGGAAAAACAAGTCAGGCTACAACAGAGAGAAGCCATTTATCAAATTCTAACCTAACTACAATCAAAGAGAGTCAGAGTGGGGGGGGGGGAGATGAAGAGTTAATATAAGAATACATTAGAGGGACTGGAAAGATTACTCAGTGGTTGGGAGCACTGGCTACTTTTCCAGAGTACCTCAGGTTCGATCCCCAGCATCCAAATGGCAACTTACAACCATCTGTAGCTCCAATTCCTTCTTCTTATTTTTATTAGATATATTCTTTATTTACATTTCAAATGATTTCCCCTTTCCTGGTTCCCCCCTCCCCGAAAGTCCCATAAGCCCTCTTCCCTCAGCATCCTTTCATGTTAAAGGTCTTGGAAAGAACAGGAATTCAAGGCCCATACCTAAACATAGTAAAAGCAACATACAGCAAACCAGTAGCCAACATCAAACTAAATGGAGGGAAACTTGAAGCAATCCCACTAAAATCAGGGACTAGACAAGGCTGCCCTCTCTCTCCATATTTATTCAATATAGTGCTTGAAGTTCTAGCTACAGCAATTAGACAACAAAGGGATGTCAAAGGGATACAAATTGGAAAGGAAGAAATCAAATTATCACTATTTGCAGATGATATGATAATATACTTAAGTGAACCAAAAAACTCCACCAGAGAACTCCTACAGCTGATAAACAACTTCAGCAAAGTGGCCAGATATAAAATTAACTCAAGCAAATCAGTAGCCTTCCTATACTCAAAGGATAAACAGGCTGAGAAAGAAATTAGGGAAATGACACTCTTCACAATAGCCACAAACAATATAAAGTATCTTGGTGTGAGTCTAACTAAACAAGTGAAATCTGTATGACAAGAACTTCAAGTCTCTGAAGAAAGAAATCGAAGAAGATCTCAGAAGATGGAAAAATCTTCCATGATTGTGGATTGGCAGGACTAATATAGTAAAAATGGCCATCTTGCCAAAAGCAATATACAGATTCAATGCAATCCCCATCAAAATCCCAACTCAATTCTTCATAGAGTTAGAAAGAGCAATGCTCAAATTCATCTGGAATAACAAAAAACCCAGAATAGCTAAAGCTATTCTCAACAGTAAAAGAACTTCTGTGGGAATCAGTATCCCAAATCTCACACAGTTCCTTCTTCTGGCCTCTGCAGGCACCGTTCACACCAGTAGTACACAGACATGCATGCAGATTTAACCATAACATAAAAGGATACAATTTTAAAATATGCACCGGACATTAGAATGGTATAGAAACTGTGAGATTGAAAGACAGGAGGCCAAGGGGATCACGAACAGCTGCCCACCACACTCCGTAAAACACGATATCCCATTTAGGCAAATGTAGGTTCTGAAAGGAAAAATTTCCCTGCCTGTAGGAGGGTAAGGGAAAAAGAAGGAAAGAAATTCTACTGAGGTAACGAATGGCCAAGTTAGACTGACATTTTAAAGGAAAGAGACCAGAGCCGCATAAGAATTCAATATACATATCTCACAGCAGATAAATACACATATACATGTGCCAAGCAGTTCACATAGAAAATCCAAGCTGTATAGCTTAGTGGAAATGTGAATGTGGTTTAACGAGTCACTGAATAAATGCATTCCCATGAATTACTCTCAGTTTTGAGCCTAACATTTGCTATAAAATCCATCTCAAGATAATTGCTCGCACACAGAAGGAGCAAGGGGAAAAAAACCTCAGGCACTGACTTTCCAAGGCTGTGGGAACTATACATGAGCAAAACTTTTTTCCTTGGGACTACTTCTAAGGAAATGACTGCTTTATTTCGTGTTCAGTCTCCCTTCACTTTCTTTGGATGTCTGTACTCATCAAAGAGAGCGGCAAAACTTCTGCTGAGATGTCGCTTTTGTCCCCGCCTGATTGCATCACATCCGAGACAATGCTTAGAACTTCGTCCGCTCTTTGCTGTGCAAAGGGAACCCCTGTTTGCAAGTGCCTTCAATGAGGGCTATCCTGACATAGGTCCTCAGACACAACACAGAGATGTGAAATGTTTCACATGAAAAATGTCTCAAAGGATTAAAATGAAAAATTAGCATCAGAGAGTATGACCACTTCTCTTTGGATTCTTGTGAACAAATAGTTAAGAATACATCCACAAAAATACAAAATAATGTATTTTCTAGGCCAAATGTATATGGGGACAGTCATTTACTCCATTCAGGGTGGAAACATCATGGCTACTTGTCATGTGAACCTGGGATAGCTGTTTGGTCTACTTCATTCCTCTGTCATCCTTTGTCTTCCTTTTCCTTCTCCTTTACAGTTTAATCAGACTTTTCTATCTCCATACCAGGGACTTAAGACGATGGAGTCCCTTTGAAGAGGAAGTTCCCATGCAAGGCTTTGGAGAGACAAAGAGGTATGAAATCTGATCCTTAGCTAGCCAGTTCACACTGTCTTTGTAGCAGGTAAAGTCATGCCTATCTTCCCACAATCTGTAGTTATGTGCACTGTCAAACTCCAGCTTCACTGTGGTAACAGCCACAACCTCCTCATTCCACAGATAAGGGGGAGGAAACCAATGTGTTGGTGTCTGTGAGTGAGATGTTCGTGGCCAGCATATGAGAGTTTTCCTGCTGAAAATAAATGGCTTCTCTACCATGAGAAATTCTACCAAAGCATGTGAATCAGTGGAAATATGAGATTCATGTTCATAGAAGCAAGAAAAAAAATGATAAAAAAAAAAGGTTGGAAAACCATCAAAGAATGTTTGTAGCACTATAAGCAGTCTAATATACACGCCCTTTCTAGACTGATCTCAGCAACTTTATTCACTATGAAGGAATAGCACCCTGTACCTTCATTTCACCTCCTTCTTCCAGTCCACACTAAGTGGCTTATGATAGAGATGGCCCTGGACTTAATGCTCCACGCCATCATAAACCCACCCTGAACTGAAAACATTGTAGGCTGAAAATCCATGTCCTCCAGTTGACCTACCAATAATCATAGCTTCGAAGCAGAATACATTGTAGAACTTTCATTGTTTGTCCTTCTGATAATGTACCTGACAGGAAACTGAGCTGTGGCAGCCCATCCTAGACGGAACTAAGCCAGCTGTCACTAACCCAGGACTCAAAACTAGAAGGAGAGCACTGAGTAAGCTTCCTGCCACACCCCTCTAGGGTCAGAGGTCATCTAGTCTCCATTATGCCTGTGACTGCAGTGAAGAGACCACACCTTTCTAAAAGCCGGATGCTACAGCCTGCTCCTGTCTGCCTCCGACCTTCCGTCATCCTCTACTTGAATGCTCTCTGGGCCTTGAGATTCTTTCTTCCTAGGGTTCCACTGAACTCACGTCATGTCTGAGCGGTGCTGGGTCTCTGATTAGTCCCTGTTTTCTCCTTGCCAGAGAGAAACAAACATCCTTCCAGATCATTGCGGTTTCCGTTTCCCTCTTTCTTCCTCCCAGTGATGCCATCCACTCCTGTAGCTGCTGCAGACATCTTTGCATGTTTGACCCTTTAAAATCATCCCTTTGGGCCCCAGTGCCCAAAATAGCTTTTTCCTGAATTTCCAAACAGCTCTCCACGCTTTCTGTGAAATATTCCAATGGCCTCTTAAAACGCCTAAGTATAAAACTGAACCTGCCTTTTGACCTCCACCCTCAATTCCTCTGAACTTGTATTAATGCTATCACCGTCTCAATATCCAACCAGTTAGATCTGCAACTTCCTTTCTCCAGGTTCCTTATCACTGCCCCTACTGAGTTCTAACCAGCCTCACCACCACATGTCCAGGAAGTAGCCACATTTCCTAACCACATCCTAGTCTCTAAGTATCGTTATCCCCAACCATTCCTGTGTCTCTCATAGCAGCCATCTATTTACACATTTCCAAAGAATTTTCTTCACCTCCAAGGCCTGTAAGGGCATCTTACCCCAACCTTCCAAATGCCACAATCTAATCCCAAACTTGCCTCCTTCATCTTATGTCACAGGACCCTGTAGCCTAGCCCCTTGCTCAACTAACTACTTAACTGTGGGGGCAGTGAGCTGTGTGACAGGCAGCCTGGTCCCTGGTGGAGCTCAGGCTTAAAACCCCGGAGACCAGGGATACTGATTCCCCCAGATTTTCTTTTGTTGCTGAGAATAGTTTTAGCTATCCTGGGTTTTTTGTTGTTCCAGATGAATTTGATAATTGCTCTTTCTAACTCTGTGAAGAATTGAGTTGGGATTTTGATGGGTATTGCATTGAATCTGTATAGTGCTTTAGGCAAAATGGCCATTTTAACTATATTGATTCTACCGATCCATGAGCATGGGAGGTTTTCCCATTTTTTGAGGTCTTCTTCCATTTCCTTCTTCAGAGTCTTGAAGTTCTTGTCATACAGATCTTTCACATGTTTGGTAAGAGTCACCCCAAGATACTTCATACTGTTTGTGGCTATTGTGAAGGGGGTCATTTCCCTAATTTCTTTCTCAGCCTGCTTATCCTTTGAGTATAGGAAGGCCACTGATTTGCTTGAGTTGATTTTATAACCTGCCACTTTGCTGAAGTTGTTTATCAGCTGTAGGAGCTCTCTAGTGGAGTTCTTTGGGTCACTTAGGTAGACGATCATGTCGTCTGCAAATAATGATAGTTTGACTTCCTCCTTTCCAATTTGTATCCCTTTGACCTCCTTATGTTGTCGAATTGCCCGAGCTAGTACCTCAAGTACAATATTGAAAAGATAAGGAGAAAGGGGGCAGCCTTGTCTGGTCCCTGATTTCAGTGGGATTGCTTCAAGTTTCTCTCCGTTTAGTTTGATGCTGGCTACCGGTTTGCTGTATATTGCTTTTACTATGTTTAGGTATGGGCCTTGAATTCCTGTTCTCTCCAAGACTTTAAGCATGAAAGGATGCTGAATTTTGTCAAATGCTTTTTCAGCATCCAATGAAATGACCATGTGGTTTTGTTCTTTGAGTTTGTTTATGTAGTGGATTGTATTGATGGATTTCCGTAAAAACTGCATGGTATTGGTACAGTGACAGGCAGGAGGATCAATGGAACAGGATTGAAGATCCAGAAATGAACCCACACACCTATGGCCACTTGATCCTCGACAAAGAGGCTGAAAACATCCAATGGAAAAAAGATAGCCTTTTCAACAAATGGTGCTGGTTCAACTGGAGGTCAGCATGCAGAAGAATGCGAATTGATCCATCCTTGTCTCCTTGTACTAAGCTCAAATCCAAATGGATCAAGGACCTCCACATAAAGCCAGACACTCTGAAGCTAATAGAAAAGAAACTGGGGAAGACCCTTGAGGACATCGGTACAGGGAGAAAGTTTCTGAACAGAACACCAATAGCGTATGCTCTAAGAGCAAGAATTGACAAATGGGACCTCATAAGGTTACAGAGTTTCTGTAAGGCAAAGGACACCATCAAGAGGACAGATCGGCAACCAACAAATTGGGAAAAGATCTTCACCAATCCTACATCAGATAGAGGGCTAATATCCAATATATATAAAGAACTCAAGAAGTTAGACTCCAGAAAACCGAACAACCCTATTAAAAAATGGGGTACAGAGTTAAACAAAGAATTCTCACCTGAAGAACTTCGGATGGCGGAGAAGCATCTTAAAAAAATGCTCAACTTCATTAGTCATTAGGGAAATGCAAATCAAAACAACCCTAAGATTTCATCTTACACCAGTCAGAATGGCTAAGATTAAAAATTCAGGAGACAGCAGGTGTTGGAGAGGGTGCGGAGAAAGAGGAACACTCCTCCACTGCTGGTGGGGTTGCAAATTGGTACAACCACTCTGGAAAGCAGTCTGGTGGTTCCTCCGAAAACTGGGCACCTCACTTCCAGAAGATCCTGCTATACCACTCCTGGGCATATACCCAGAGGATTCCCCACCATGTAATAAGGATACATGCTCTACTATGTTCATAGCAGCCCTATTTATAATTGCCAGATGCTGGAAAGAACCCAGGTATCCCTCAACAGAAGAGTGGATACAAAAAATGTGGTATATCTACACAATGGAGTACTATTCAGCCATTAGAAACAATGAATTCATGAAATTCTTAGGCAAATGGATGGAGCTAGAGAACATCATACTAAGTGAGGTAACCCAGACTCAAAAGGTGAATCATGGTATGCACTCACTAATAAGTGGTTATTAACCTAGAAAACTGGAATACCCAAAACATAATCCACACATCAAATGAGATACAAGAAGAAAGCAGGAGTGGTCCCTGGTTCTGGAAAGACTCAGTGAAACAGTATTTGGCAAAACCAGAACGGGGAACTGGGAAGGGGTGGGAGGGAGGACAGGGGAAGAGAAGGGGGCTTACAGGACTTTCGGGGAGTGGGGGGGGGGCTAGAAAAGGGGAAATCATTTGAAATGTAAATAAATTATATCGAATAAAAAAAAAGAATGAAAAAAAAAAAAAAAAAAAAACCCGGAGACACAGCAGATGACTGTCACCTGCAATGATGGTAGGTGTTTGGCCACGCCCCCTAGGCCCCTGGTTCCTGTTTTATAGCTTCAGCCTCCCACAAACCCCCTCCCACCGGAAGGTGTGTGTCCATCAGTCACTGTAGGAGCAACTCCAAGCCCTCCCACATGCAAATAAGGTTTCCCCAAGCTCTCAGGCCAAGCAAATGAGAAGTATCTGTTGTCAGATACTGACCCACCCCAATACTGTATAAAAGAATTTTATCCAGATTAAAGGTGTGAGAGAACTACTCCTTCTGTCTTCTGTACCGCTTGGGAAGAGATCTGCTCTCCTGAAGCGCCTGCCTGAAGCTTCAGAGCCCTCCTCCCTGGCTAGTCGGACTCAGCTGACTCAGCACAGGGCGACTGGAGTAACCCAGACAGCCTGACAGAGACAGAGGCGGAGCCAACTGCTGCAGCAGAAGCAATTGATCTCCCCCCCCCACCCTACCCCGCCCTTCCTGCTTATATTCTTTCCCCTTTTGCTGGAACCTTCGCACCCATCCTGACCAGAGATCTCTGTGGAAAGTCTCCGGTACACAGGCCCACACTTAACCTCGCCCGCTGGCCCCTGCGTTCTAAATCTCCACCTCCTCTCTACCTGTCATTAAAACCCACACCTTTCCTAGAGGTTCACACCAAAAGCCCTTTTACTTCAAGAATGCTGGTTTGCCCCAGTACGACTGGAATGTTCCTCTGTGAATCTGTTTCAAACGTCTCCAGGTCTGTGGCGGTGCATCTGCATGCATCTTCTCTTCCGGTCTATTACAGTCGAGCAGGATGGAGGCTATGTCTTATTTATTTCTTCATCTCCAGAATATAGGTCAGTAAACACTGCTTCTGGTTGAACTGACTCTGGTGTTTCACCCCCAGAAAAGACCTTGCAAGTAAATGAAGGACAGATTTTGTGGCTGCCCGCCTGCCTGCCTTGGAGTGGCATGTGGCTCCCAAGTCATCCTCGTTTCTATGCATTGAAATGACAGCACTCCCTTATCCTTTAAGATATACATATTATCCTAGGCGGCACGAAATCGAAACTACTTATCACTTTCAAGCTCTGTGAAATGGACTTGTAATAGGGTAGGAAGCACCAGGGCAGTATCTCCTAAGGTACAGTGTACAGGTGGCTATACGCCTACAGACACATGATGGTACATCTCTTTAATTAAGTCTATTTATTTATATATTTAAAGCAAACGCAATGTGCATTTTACTTGTAAAGTGTTAAAGCCCCTAAAACTAGCACCCACAACAGCACAGCCTTTCCCTCCTACCGCTTGTTCGGGCTCAGGTCAGTCCCAAAGCCACGTTCTCACACCAAGATACTTGAATACAATCACACGGTCACATAATCTCTTCCCCCAAAACATGAGCTGTAAAGAAGATGGTTCCGAATTTTAATCAAGACATTCAAAGAGGTATTTAATAGATGAATAACTAGCTTTTCCAGTAACTTGGAAGATCTTTGCAGAGAAGAGAATCCAGGAAGCCAGGGGAGATGTGCAATCCTCACCCTGCGCATGCACAATCCTCACCCTGGGCAAGCAACGTTTGGCTTCAGTCTCCTTTCCCGTCACACTGTATTTAATTTTTCCTTACTTATATCACATAGATTAACTCAGCAGTCATGCAGAATAATTTTGCTTCATTTGGATCTAAATTAATGAGTGTGATCACAAAGCCATGTATACACGTTCAATGAAGATACACCATAATTATTCTATTGCACGGGTTAGCATTTCAGCCATATATTAATGTATTTCAAATGTATGATGCTTTTGTGGTCTCCTGTCATAACAGCCTACTGAAAAAAATGTCCTGAAGATTTTTTTAAATGCTAAAATAAATTATTAAACACACAGAAATAAACCAGAGAGAAAGTGAGAGGGGAATATAGAAATGACAAAGTAAGAAATATGCTCACAGGAACCCATTTCCTGCTGTACAATTTATTTCCAAATGGCTTTGGTAAGTAATGCATGAAGTCATGTGACAATAGATCTTTTTTGTTCCCCTCTCTCAGCATCTGAGGAGTTTCATGGACAGAGGAATCCAGCCATTTGAGTAAATGCACGATATGGAGAGGAGAAACCACAAAAGACAGGGGCTTACATATGCAGGCAACCATGAGGGTTTTTTTTTCTGGTTAAGTGTCACCTTGAGACCAGGAATTATTCCTGCCCAGGCCATACAGTTCACAGAGCCCTGCCCAGGAAGCATGACACTCTTAGGGAAGGCAATTAAATGTCTTTCGCCTTAATCACAAACAAGACAATGATTTAGAAATAGATGCATTCTCTTCTAAAGAGCTTTTAGTCATAGGAGTAATTTTTGCCTCCCTACGCTTTAGGTCTTCCAACCAAATCCTTTCTCCTTGCTGCTGTTCAAGGTATAAAGCAGGACTTCCACCTGCTAGCACTCACAGACCAATACCTTTAATTTTGGGCCACTAATTTACAGTCTGAATGGACCGTCCACACCTGCTTTCCCTTAATTAGCTGGCTATCTAAAGGCTTCAGTCTGAGCCTGCCAGCTTCCTAAACTAAGAGGAAGATCATTTAGCTGCTGATGTGAGAGAAATGGGGATAGGGAAAGAGATTTTTTTTTCCTTTGAGAGAACAAAGAAACATTAGCACAAAATGAAGAATGATTCATCAAGAATAAGGAAGTAGAAAAGCCTTTAAGACAACTTGAAGCCAAAGAAATAAATAGCATCCCTAACTGATGTGATGGCCTTTTCTACCTGAGAGCAGAATCCCTAACTGACAGTAATGGTCTCTTCTACCTGAGAGCGTTGGAGGTCTTCTATGGCATCCCGACTGCCTTCCCATCCTATCTGTAATGTCATTCCACATCATGCCGTCAGAGATGAGGGACACAGTTCCCAGCATATTAGTCAGGATTCTCTATAGGAGCAGAACTATAGCATTAATGTGCATTATAAATGAATTTGTTAGGCTTACATCATAATGGGGCTGGACAGTTCAATAGCCCTTTGTATGTATGGTCTGTACACAGACAGGGCTGAGGACCCAGGGGCTGCTCCTTCCACCATACTGGCTGCTCAGTAGTCTCAATCTGCGGCTACAGACCTGGAGGATTCCTGGAGAACCTTGGTTGTCAGTCCCATTGGAAGAATAAAGAGATTGGGTTTTAGAGTCAACAAAGGAAAGGATAGATAGTGTTCACAAAATAGTCACTCCCCAGAAAGAAACAGAAATGGGGCACTTAGTACCAATTTCCCTTAGACTTCCTTGGGCAAGAAAAACTTCTTCAGGGCAGGCCTTCTTGAGTAAATCCCTGCTGGGAAAACCCTCTCAGACCTGACCAAAGGCATTCTCGTAGTTAATTCCAGACCCAATCAAGGTGACAATCAAACTTCATCATCATACCCATAGAGCAGAAAGAAGACTGGCTTGGTGTCAGAAGTCTCCAGGCTCCGAACTTTACCTTGCTGGAATCTGATTCCACGTGATTTAGGTTACATCATTGGTTCACGACGTCATCGGTTACAGGTGTGGATGGACAAGGTCAGCCCTTGATTTTACTTTGCCTCCAACATCTGTCATTTCTGACTCTTTTTACAGAGCAAACCATGACTCAAAACACCGAGGAGAGAGAAGGAAGAATGAAATGAGAAATGTCACACACACAAAAAAAATCAGTCCTTTGCAGCATAAGTGAAGGGATTAAAATGCTTGGAACCTTGAGAGGTTCATTTCAGAATCTAGAGAAAACTCAAGCAGCTATCAACTCCAGCTCCCTCACATTGCACATAAGAAAACCAAAGTCTCGTCTGTACCATCTGTCCCAACATCCTGGAGCACGGAGCAGATGAGAAGACAAAGTCAACTATCCCCTGAGACAAATAACTAGTGATTTCCAGTGAAAGGATCTATACTTCTTTGTCCTTCAGTCTGCAGTGCCCTTGGTCCTTCACACAGAAATGCACAGAATAGAAAAGAGGCGTGTCACGGGCAAGAGTTAGGTGCTGCTTTTGCTTTCAGTCTCAGTTCACATGTTCCTCATGATGGCTGCCCAGGACACAGATGGCACAGTCATGATAGATTCCCAAAGGTCTTTAAGTTTAGTATTAGCTAAGCAGAGCCCTGTATGTCAGTTATCAAGATGTTCCTTGAGATATATAAATGGGTCCAGGGCTGGAGATAGGAGTCAGAGAGCAAAGCATTTAGTTCACAATCATGAGGGACTTGAACTAGGATCTCCAGAACTCACTTAAAAAGCCAGGTATGGTACAGGTACTCCTGTAGCCCCAGCAATGGCCAGTTGGGAGGCAGAAGGAGGTAATCACTTGAAGCCCAGGGACCAGCTAGCCTGACCTGCATGGCAAAGTTCTAGGTCAATGAGAGACGTTGTCTCAAATAAAGTGATGCCTGAGGATTGACCCCTGGGGTTGTTCTCTGACCATGCACCACCAACACACATACCCACACCCACATGTGCACCCATACACATGCACACATTACAAAGGGAATCATTCCTCGATAAACCCATCATAAAATCCATCAAAGATGTCATGAGTCAAACTTGAGTCTATACTCACTCAGCATTGTGATTTGTCTAGCCTAAGCAGTTACAGTAGACTATACTTGGGCAGGTCCACCTAACACAGCCTAGTTTATAATAAAATATTTAATATCTTATGTGGCTCCTTGCATCTAAAATTCTTATTACATGCATTGACAGGGTATGTGTGTCCCACATTGCACATGTGGAGAGAAGAAGAGTAGTTTACTCCTTCTATCATGTGAGACCCAGGGATGGAGCTCAGGTTGGCAGGGTTGGTGGAGAGCACTTTTGAGCTACTTTGATGAATCTTCTTGTTGCTGTTGGATCTTTATTAAAGTAAAAAAAAACAAACAAAAACAAAACCGATGCTTACATAAGGATAGCCTTGTACCGCCCTACATCCTGAACATCCCTAAGTTGAGTCATGGTACATGATGACCCTATATCGCAAGCTCACTGCTGGACCAGAGCCCTCCTGTGTTCAGTCACACCAGCAACTTCCAGTGCCTTCAAAACAGACATCACCCTGCCCACGGAGAACTTCATGGCCTGAGCAGTGCCTCTTTCTCCAGCTTGGTTTCATTGTCACCTCCAGCAAGTTTTGTCTTTTTTTTCCTTTATTGATATATTTTTTTATTTACATTTCAAATGATTTCCCCTTTTCTGCGTCCCCACTCCCAGCAAGTCCCATAAGCCCTCTTCCCTCCCCCTGTTCCTCCATCCACCCCTTCCCACTTCCCTGTTCTGGTATTCCCCTATACTGTTGCATTGAGTCTTTCCAGAACCAGGGGCCACTCCTCCATTCTTTTTGGACATCATTTAATATGTGGATTATGTCTTGGGTATTCAAAGTTTCTAGGCTAATATCCACTTATCAGTGAGTGCATACCATGATTGATCTTTTGGAACTGGGTTACCTCACTTAGTATGATGTTCTCCAGCTCCATCCATTTGTCTAAGAATTTCATGAATTCATTGTTTCTAATGGCTGAATAGTACTCCATTGGGTAAATATACCACATTTTTTGTATCCATTCCTCTGTTGAAGGACACCCTGGGTTCTTTCCAGCTTCTGGCTACTACAAATAGGGCTGCTATGAACATAGTAGAGCATGTGTCCTTATTGCATGCTGAAGAATCCTCTGGGTATATGCCCAGGAGTGGTATAGCAGGGTCCTCAGGAAGTGTCATGCCCAGTTTTCTGAGGAACCGCCAGACTGATTTCCAAAGTGGTTGCACCATCTTGAAATCCCACCAGCAGTGGAGAAGTGTTCCTCTTTCTCCACATCCTCACCAACATCTGCTGTCTCCTGAGTTTTTGACCTTAGCCATTCTGACTGGTGTAAGTCATGAAAGAGGAAACACAAAAATCACTTAAAGAATTAGAGGAAAACACAAACAAGCAAATGACAGAACTGAGCAAAAACTTCCAGGATCTAAAAACAGAAGTAGAAACAACTAAGAAAGCACAAAGGGAGACAACTTTGGAGATAGAAAACCTTGGGAAGAAATCAGGGACCATAGACGTAAATATCAACAACAGAATACAAGAGATAGAAGAAAGAATCTCAGATGCCAAAGATACCATAGAAACCATGGACTCAACAGTTAAAGAAAATGCAAAATGCAAAAAGCTTGTAACCCAAAACATCCAGGAAATCCAGAACACAATGAGAAAGCCAAATCTAAGGATTATAGGCATTGATGAGAGTGAAGATTTACAACTTAAAGGGCCAGCAAATATCTTCAACAAAATTATGGAAGAAAACTTCCCTAACCTAAAGAGATGCCCATGAATATACAAGATGCCTACAGAACTCCAAACAGACTGGACCAGAACAGAAATACCTCCCAGCACATAATAATCAAAACCCCAAATGTACTAAACAAAGAAAGAATACTTAGGGCAGTAAGAGAAAAAGGGCAAGTAACATATAAAGGAAGACCTATCAGAATTACACCAGACTTCTCACCAGAGACCATGAAAGATAGAAGATCCTGGGCGGAGTTCATGCAGACTCTTAAGAGAACACAAATGCCAGCCGAGACTAGTATACCCAGCGAAACTCTCAATTACTATAGATGAAGAAACCAAGATATTCCATGACAAAACCAAATTTACACAATATCTTTCCACAAACCCAGCCCTACAAAGGATAATAGGGGGAAAACACCATTACAACGAGGGAAACTATACCCTGGAAAAAGCAGGATATTAAGCTTCTTTCATCAAACCCAAAAGAAGATAACCACACACGTATAAAATTAAAATCAAAAATGATAGGAAGCAATAACCACTACTCTTTAATATCCCTTAACATCAATGGACTCAATTCCCCAATAAAAAGACATAGACTAATTACGTAAACAGGACCCTACATTTTGCTGCATATAGGAAACACACCTCAGTGTCAAAGACAAAAACTACCTTAGAATAAAAGGCTGGAAGACAATTCTACAAGCAAATGGTCCCAGGAAACAAGCCGGAGTTGCCATTCTAATATCAGATAAAATTGACTTTCAACCTAATGTCATCAAAAGTTTTGTCTTTCAGTCACCTTGAACCATTCAGCATCCTAGAGCCCCTGTGGCTCTTGGCTCGGGTTTCAGATTTCACCTTGTCCTTTGCGCTCAACTCACCTACTACCCAGCTGATTGGCCACCACTTCTCACGTCCCTGTATCTTAGTTACACTTCGTTCACCTGTGTCACTTACCACATACAACACTTATTAAGACAACGAACTTCTTCATCATTGTCTAATGTCCCGTGATGCTTAGTGTGCTAATAGGTGTCCCAAAAAACTATTTTCAAGTAAATTAACTTCAAGAGAGCTATAATTAGGACTGAATTACGGGGAATACTTCTGGGTGGGTGTTTTAAGGAATTTACTCTGTGCCTTCATAGAGTCAAAGCTTTGCCTTGGTGATCACAGACTCCTTAGGTTCCTAGGGTCTCCAACACACCCACACCTCCTAGAGTCTCACAATCCAAGAGGCAGGTGTTCTGCTGACAGTTAAGATGATTCAAAAACTGAAAGTGTGTGAAAGCACTTCAGCCTTAGATAGTTACTGCTTCGGAATCTTCCTGGGTCTCTAGGATACAATGACTGGGATAACTGAATTCTGAAGTCTGATGACAGAGGTTGAACACAAACCCCACTCCTTAAAACAAAGCTAGCAAGCAAAGGGAGATACTATTACATCTACTCTAAACAGCCACTGGAAGAACAGATGAGGTATTGTATGCAGAAATCTTAGGACTCCCTGGTACATGATAACTGTCCAGCTCCTGATCAGTCTGTCATGATGCTGACCATAGCTTCCCCAGCATTTCATATATGTCATGTCATTCAGTCCTCATAAATCAAAGAGTTCATTATCTCCATTACAAATTAGTACATCATAACATCTATAACACATATATATCTATAATACACATGAATAATACATATACATCTATAAAACAGTAGCAAATGTGACAAATTTTTAACTTGCAAATATCAAAAGCTCTGTTGTCATGTTTCCTCTTTGCAGCTTGCTTCCACCTTCCAGAAACAATGCGCCCGAAAGGTCTTCACTCTGTTAACATTAGCATGGCTAATGTCTAAGGTATCTACAAATACAAAACCCCCATTTACAAGGCATCCAACTCATTCTTCTGGCCTTTGTAGGCAGTGTCTAAACATGCTGCGCCTACACACACTCTGACACGTGGACATGCACATAAAATAAATAAATTAATCCTTTTTAAACCTACACACAACGCCATAGGATTCTTTCTGGTTCACCTCTCAACTAGAACTTCAGCCAATCTTCTTCTTTTTTTTTTTTTTTTTTTTTTTTTGAGACAGGGTTTCTCTGTGTAGCCCTGGCTGTCCTGGACTCACTCTGTAGACCAGGCTGGCCTCGAACTCAGAAATCCGCCTGCCTCTGCCTCCCAAGTGCTAGGATTACAGGCGTGCGCCACCACCGCCCGGCTTCAGCCATTCTTCTTCTTTAAGATTGTTTGTTCTACCCCTCTCCTCTTTTTTTTTCCTTAAGCCTGCCCTTTTAAGTCAGGTCCTTATTATCTCAAAATGTGTAGAAGGCTACACATTTACCTATTGAGAGCAGAGGCTTGTTTGATTTGGTTCTGAAAACAAACTGGTTTGTTTTTTTTTTTTGTTTTGTTTTGGTTTGGTTTGGTTTTTTTTTTTTTTTTTTTTTTTTTTTTTTTTTTTTTTGGATCTCTATCTTGAGACACGAAATCTTAAAAGCTTAAACACAAATTTCTCCCAAATTCTGCATGTTTTCCCCAAACACAATAAGTGGGAGGGAGATGAGCCAAAAAGAATTATGTTCCAATGACACGCACATAAAACCAATGTCACTCAGAAAGAGCTTCTGAAATAACCCAACCGGTCAGATTAGGAAAATAAATTTGACCCTGAGCCAAAGTCACACTTTCCCAGGGACTCACTTGTCTTGCAAGACTGGATTGGCAGAAGGAGACACTAATGTGCTAAAATGAATGGGCTCCTCTTCTACAGTTTGACAGTCATTGTACTGATGGCTTTTGTAAGAACAATTTTGCTCTGGGGTATCAATGAACCTTCCCTGAAATTCTTGGAAATGGACAAATAAGGACACTTGATCTACATTCTCCTTGGGGATTTGTCGGTCTCCATTTGGCTAAGAGAAACACCCAATTCGCTTTTTTTTTTCCTCTGTTCCGTGCCCTATCTTGGTCATGAGCATTGAAAAGTGCACAGCTCTGTGCCTCATGAGCTAGAGAGTGATTTGAAAATGAGTCCCTGTGAGCTCATAACTCCACAAAGCAACCACAAAGCAAGTAACAGTCCTCATCCCCACTGGATGTCCAAATCCCACGGTCTCTTGGACAGCTCCTCCCATCCAGAGCTACAAGTCTATTCTGCCCCCCTGTCTCAAAGAACACATCCTACCCAGGAAGATCACACTGTCTACAGACACCCAGCATACCATTCAGAAAGGGTACGAAATAGTTCTGTCAGTTGTGAAACAAACCTTCCAGTTTGGAAGACACCCCGTCTCACAGGGGCCTGCCTAAATCACACCTGAGCCTGTATGTAGAGATGGATAATGTGTTCACTAATAGTGATACCTTGAGGCAGTGCGGCTCCTATCCACTCAAGACTCAGAATGTTTTTACAGGAAAGAGTTCCTTTGGCTTTTAAAATATGTATGTGTTACCAGGGATCCATTATGACTCTCTTGAAACAATTGGCTGAATCAAAACAGTTTCCCCAGGTTTAAGATGTCAGTTCATTGAGAGCTGGCTATGGTGAAACTTGAATTTCTAACAACAGCACTCAAGGGGCTGGGCTTCATAGATCCCTGTCTCCAAAAACAAACAGAAAATCAGATAAAGTAAGCAAGAGAGAAGGAAAGGAAATGTGACGGAGCACAAGAGTGGAGATGACTTGTGTTGTGTTGTTTATGTCTGAAATGCCCTCCACAGCCCATGTGTTTGTTGGCTTTGTCCTGGCTAAGGGTGCTGCTTTATGCGTGCGGAGAATCGTTAGGATGTGTTACCTGATAACAGACAGCCTTGAAGGTTTTACCCACCTTTACTCTCTCTCTCTCTCTCTCTCTCTCTCTCTCTCACACACACACACACACACACACACACACTCTCTCTCTCTCTCTCTCTCTCTCTCTCTCTCTCTCTCTCTCGCGCGCGCGCGCGCGCGCGCGCGCGCGCGCGCTCTCTGCCTCTTGCTTGCTACCATGTGACCAGGCATTTCATGATCCTGCCAACATGCTGTCCCCCATGATGATGGACCTTAAACCATGAGAAAAAATAAACATTTCCTCTCTTTTGAAAGAAAAATATATTTTACTTTTATTTTATATGTATGGATGTCTTACTGTGTGTATGTCTATACACCACATGTGTGCAGTGCCCACAGGTCAGAAACTGCCATATTCCCTGAAACTGGAATTATAGATGGAGGTAAGCTGCCATATTGCTGCTGCAAATTGAGCCCGTGTCCCTTCTGCAAGAGCAGCCCATGCTCTTAAGCACTGAGCATCTCTCCAGCCACTTCGTGGACCCTCTAAACGTTTTGTTTTCATAGAATGTTCTCGGATGGGGGAAGAGAAGGGGAAAAACCTCACGGACATACCTGCTCACTGTCAGCTTTAAATCCAGTGATAATCTGGCTGTCACCTTTAGTGGACCCTGTGTCTTCTAAGACCTCTAGTTATATCCACTGGAGTCATTTTTAAGGTATAAGATCCCATTTTGGTGGCTGACCCAAATGAAGGTATCTCCCAAAGCCTCCCAGGATGTGACATAGCTATATCCAGACACATTTCTTTGCTGCAAAAAAAATTTAGACAAAGAACCCCAAGCAGGTAAACTGAAGGTCTCAACACCATGATAACTTAATTTTCCCATCTGTACTGGCTGGTTTTGTGTGTCCATGTGACACAACCTAGGGTCATCAGAGAAGAAAGAGCCTCAGTTGGGGAAATTTTTTCATGAGATCCAACTATAAGGCATTTTCTCAGTCAGAAATCGGCAGAGGGCCCAGCCCATTGTGGGTGGTGCCATCCCTGGGCTGGTGGTCCTGGGTCCTATAAGAAAGCAAGCAGAGCAAGCCAGTATATAGCACTCCTCCATGCATCAGCTCCTGCCTCCAGTTTCTTATCTGAATTGAGTTCCTGTCCTGACTTCCTCCAGTGATAGTCTATGATCCAGAAGTGTAACCTAATTAACCCTTTCCTCCCCAATTTGCTTTTTGGTCATTCATGGTGCTGAACAAACACCATGAACATGTAACAACAAAGTTACAGCCATAGAAACCTTAAGACACTATCATTAGCCAGAAACCTAAGTGCTAAAGTTGATTCTATAATGAGATAATGGCATTTACTATACCTACCTCTGAGTTCTTGTTTCAAGCCTACTCAAACATGATATCTTTATCATGCCTTTCTGACTTTTGAAAAGTTGATATTACTGCACACAGTACTGGCAGAAAACCACTTGAGCTGATAAAAATTAAAATAGGATTAAGATAGACATCCAGTGTTTGTCCATCCAGCTTCCTGTCTTCAGCATTACCACCCACTGGCTCAGTCCCCAGACTTAAGAGCAAAGCCTTTGTCAAAGAGCCCTTTCCACGGAGTTCTCCATCTCAGGAGCTTGGAATTCCCCTCAGTCATTCTGGATTGTTCTTTATGGTTTCTCTACAAGCTTCAATAAATAATTATAAATTTTCCTTTATTGAAAATCTTTCCAAATGATCCAATTTCCTTCCAGCTCTTTGACAAATTCTGAGAACATGTTGACAGAACTACATAGTCAATTGATGGAAATCATAGAATGCACAGCTTCATATTTGCTGTCTGCAGGGACACAAAAGGATCACTAGGTACTGTAACACCCTGAGCCTTAGATTTCTGGTGGTGCAAACCGCCAGGGGTCTGCCTGCACTCAGGAACTGAGCACGTAGGCAGATTTTGTCTGCCAGCCCCCCCCCCCCACCGGCTCGGGGCCCTTATCCTGCCCAGGGAGCTATGGAAGGAGAGAAGCCCAGCGACCAAACTCACTGCCTGCAGGGACACAAAAGGATCACTAGGTACAGTAACACCCTGAGCCTTAGATTTCTGGTGGTACAAACCGCCAGGGGTTGGCCTGCACTCAGGAACTGAGCACATAGGCGGTTCATCTGCAAGCCAGTCCATCGCAGGACCTGTGTCCTATGTGAGAATCAACAGAAGGAGTGACCCCCACCACAACTTCTTCCCTCCATAATAGAGCAGACAGAGAACACCTGGTTGACCTTGACAACCTAAGTATAGCATTGCTTTGGTCCTGGGCTCCAAAGGCACAAAAAGAGGAAGCCAGCATATCAGTAATCTGTGCCAGAAGAAACCCAGTCATCCAGTGGTACAGAGATAATCTTAAAGATCCACAGTAGGTTGAAGCACCAGCCAGTGACAATAAGACCATCTAACTCCTGGGAGAACCAAATGGCTAAAGGCAAACGTAGGAACGTTACTAACAGAAACCAAGGCATTATGGCAGCATCTGAACCCAATTCTCCAACATTAGCAAGTCCTGGGTACCCCAACACACCAGAAAAACAAGGTTTGGATTTAAAATCACTGGTCATGATGCTAGTACAGGAACACATGAAGGACATACTTAAAGAAATTCAGGAGAAAATGGATCAAAAATTAGAAGCCCTTACAAAGAAATCACAAAAATCATTGAAAGAAATTCAGGAGAATACAAAAGCCAATAAGGAGGAAACAAAAAAATCACTTAAAGAAATACAGGAGAACCTTGATCAACAGGCAGAAGTCATGAAAGAGGAAACACAAAAATTGCTTAAAGAATTAGAGGAAAACACAAACAAGCAAATGACAGAACTGAGCAAAAATTTCCAGGATCTAAAAATAGAAGTAGAAACAACTAAGAAAGCACAAAGGGAGACAACTTTGGAGATAGAAAACCTTGGGAAGAAATCAGGGACCATAGATGCAAATATCAACAACAGAATACAAGAGATAGAAGAATCTCAGATGCCGAAGATACCATAGAAACCATGGACTCAACAGTTGAAGAAAATGCAAAATGCAAAAAGCTTGTAACCCAAAATATCCAGGAAATCCAGGACACAATGAGAAAGCCAAATCTAAAGATTATATGTATTGATGAGAGTGAAGATTTACAACTTAAAGGGACAGCAAATATCTTCAACAAAATTATGGAAGAAAACTTCCCTAACCTAAAGAGAGAGATGCCCATGAATATACAAGAAACCTACAAAACTCCAAACAGACTGGACCAGAACAGAAATACCTCCCAGCACATAATAATCAAAACCCCAAATGTACTAAACAAAGAAATAATACTTAGGGCAGTAAGAGAAAAAGGGCAAGTAACATATAAAGGAAGACCTATCAGAATGACACCAGATTTCTCACCAGAGACCATGAAAGCTAGAAAATCCTGGGCGGAGCTCATGCAGACTCTAAGAGAACACAAATGCCAGCCAAGACTACTATACCCAGCAAAACTCTCAATTACTATAGATGGAGAAACCAAGATATTCCATGACAAAGCCAAATTTACACAATATCTTTCTACAAACCCAGCCCTACAAAGGATAATAGGGGGAAAGCACCAGTACAACAAGGGAAACTATACCCTGGAAAGAGCAGGATATTAAGCTTCTTTCATCAAACCCAAAGAGGATAACCACACACGTATAAAATTAAAATCAAAAATGTTAGGAATCAATAACCACTACTCCTTGATATCTCTTGACATCAATGGACTCAATTCCCCAATAAAAAGACATACACTAACAGACTGGTTACATAAACAGGACCCTACATTTTGCTGCATACAGGAAACACACCTCAGTGTCAAAGACAACAACTACCTTAGAGTAAAAGGCTGGAAGACAATTCTACAAGCAAATGGTCCCAGGAAACAAGCCGGAGTTGCCATTCTAATTTCAGATAAAATTGACTTTCAACCTAATGTCATCAAAAGAGACATGGAAGGTCACTACTTGCTGGTCAAAGGAAAAATCCAACAAGAAGAACTCTCAATCCTGAACATCTATGCCCCAAATACAAGGGTGCCCTCATTCATAAAAGAAACTTTACTAAAGCTCAAAGTACACATTGCACCTAACACAATAATTGTGAGTGACTTCAACACTCCACTTTCACCAATGGACCGATCAGGAAAACAGAAACTAAACAGGGAGACAATGAAACTAATTGAAGCTTTGAACCAATTGGAGTTAACAGATATATATAGAACTTTTTATCCAAAAGCAAAAGAATATACCTTTTTCTCAGCACCTCATGGTACCTTCTCCAAAACAGATCATATAGTTGGTCACAAGACAGACATCAACAAATATAAGAAGATTGAAATAATCCCATGCCTCCTATCAGATCACTATGGAGTAAAAGTGGTCTTTGGTAACAGTAAAAACAACAGAAAGCCCACATACACATGGAAACTGAACAATACTCTACTCAATGATACCTTGGTCAAGGAAGAAATAAAGAAATCAAAGATTTCTTAGAATTTAATGAAAATGAAGGCACAACATACACAAATCTATGGGACACAATGAAAGCAGTGCTAAGAGGAAAACTCATAGCTTTGAGTGCCTCCAAAAAGAAATTCGAGAGAGCTTACACTAGAAGATAAACAGAACAACTGAAAACCCTGGAACAAGAGGAAGCTAATTCACCCAGGAGGAGGAGAAGACAGGAAATCATCAAACTCAGGGCTGAAATCAATCAAGTAGAAACCAAGAGAACCATACAAAGAATCAACAAGACCAAAAGCTGGTTCTTTAAAATCAACAAGATAGATAAACCCTTAGCCAGACTAACCAAAGGGCACAGAGAAAGTATCCAAATTAACAAAATTAGAAATGAAAACAGAGATATTACAACAGAAACCGAGGAAATTCAAAAAATCATCAGATCCTACTACAAAAACCTGTACTCAACACAACTGGAGAATCTGGAGGAAATGGACATTTTTGTAGACAGATACCAATTACCAAAATTAAACCAGGATCAAATAGACCATCTAAACAGACCCATAACCCCTAAAGAAATAGAAGGGGTCATAGATAGGCTTCCAACAAAAAAAAAAAGCACAGGACCAGATGGTTTCAGTGCAGAATTCTACCAGACCTTCAAAGAAGACTTAACACCAATACTCTTCAAACTTTTCCACCAAATAGAAACAAAAGGAACACTACCCAACTCCTTCTTCGAAGCCACTATTACGCTGATACCAAAACCACACAAAGATCCAACTAAGAAAGAGAATTTCAGGCCAATTTCCTTATGAATATCGATGCAAAAATACTAAATAAAATTCTTGCCAAAATAATCCAAGAACACATCAAAATGATCATCCACCATGATCAAGTAGGCTTCATCCCTGGGATGCAGGGATGGTTCAATATAAGGAAATCCATAAATGCTATCCACTACATAAACAAACTCAAAGAAAAAAACCACATGATCATTTCATTAGATGCTGAAAAAGCATTTGACAAAATTCAGCATCCATTCATGCTAAAAGTCTTGGAAAGGACAGGAATTCAAGGCCCATATCTAAACATAGTAAAAGCAATATACAGCAAACCGGTAGCCAACATCAAACTAAATGGAGAGAAACTTGAAGCAATCCCACTAAAATCAGGGACTAGACAAGGCTGCCCCCTCTCTCCATATCTTTCCAATATAGTTCTTGAAGTCCTAGCTAGAGCAATTAGACAACAGAAGGAAGTCAAAGAGATACAAATTGGAAAGAAAGAAGTCAAACTATCACTATTTGCAGATTATATGATCATATACTTAAGTGACCCTAAAAACTCTACTAGAGAACTCCTACAGCTGATAAACAACTTCAGCAAAGTGGCTGTCTACAAAATCAACGCAAGCAAATCAGTAGCCTTTATATATTCAAAGGATAAGCAGACTAAGAAAGAAATTAGGGAAATGACCCCCTTCACAATAGCTATAAACAGCATAAAGTATCTTGGGGTGACTCTAACCAAACAAGTGAAAGACCTATATGACAAGAACTTCAGATCTCTGAAGAAGGAAATCGAAGAAGATCTCAGAAAATGGAAAAACCTTCCATGCTCATGGATTGGCAGGAGCCAATCCATTTAATATAATATCATTTTAATATAGTTAAAATAGCCATCTTGTCAAAGGCAATCTACAGATTCAATGCTATTCCCATAAAAATCCCAACCCAGTTCTTCATAGAGCTAGAAAGAGCAATTCTCAAATTCATCTGGAATAACAAAAAACCCAGGATAGCTAAAACTGTTCTCAACAGTAAAAGAACTTCAGGGGGATTCAATATCCCAGACTTTAAACTCTACTACAGAGCAATAGTGATAAAAACTGCATGGTATTGGTACAATATCAGGCAAGCGTATCAATGGAATAGGATTGAAGACCCAGAAATGAACCAACACGCCTATGGTCATTGGTCTTCGACAAAGGAGCTGAAAGCATCCAGTGGAAAAAAGATAGTCTTTTCAACAAATGGTGCTGGTTCAATTGGAGGTCAGCATGCAGAAGAATGCGCATTGATCCATACTTATCTCCTTGTACCAAGCTCAACTCCAAATGGATCAAGGACCTCCACATAAAACCTGACACACTGAAACTAATTGAAAAGAAACTGGGGAAGACCTTGCAGGACATGGGCACAGGGGAAAAGTTCCTGAATAGAACACCAATAGCTTACGCTCTAAGATCAAGAATTGACAAATGGGACCTCATAAAACTACAAAGTTTCTGTAAGGCAAAGGATACCGTCAAAAGGACAAAACGTCAATCAACAGACTGGGAAAGGATCTTCACCAACCCTAAATCCGACAGAGGGCTAATATCTAATATATACAAAAGAACTCAAGAAAGTAGAACCCAGAGAACCAAATAACCCCATTAAAACGTGGGGTACGGAGCTAAACAAAGAATTTTCACATGAAGAACTTCGGAGAGCTGAGAAACACCTTAAGAAATGTTCAACATCATTAATCATTAGGGAAATGCAAATCAAAACAACCCTGAGATTTCACCTCACACCAGTCAGAATGGCTAAGGTCAAAAACTCAGGAGACAGCAGGTGTTGGTGAGGATGTGGAGAAAAAGGAACACTCCTCCATTTCTGGTGGGATTGCAAGATGGTGCAACCACTTTGGAAATCAGTCTGGCGGTTCCTCAGAAAACTGGACATGTCACTTCCTGAGGACCCTGTTATACCACTACTGGGCATATATCCAGAGGATTCTTCAGCATGCAATAAGGACACATGCTCCACTATGTTCATAGCAGCCCTATTTGTAGTAGCCAGAAGCTGGAAAGAACCTAGATGTCCTTCAACGGAGGAATGGATACAAAAAATGTGGTATATTTACACAATGAAGTACTATTCAGCCATTAGAAACAATGAATTCATGAAATTCTTAGACAAATGGATGGAGCTGGAGAACATCATACTAAGTGAGGTAACCCAGTCTCAAAAGATCAATCATGGTATGCACTCACTGATAAGTGGATATTAGCCTAAAAACTTTGAATACCCAGGACATAATCCACAAATTAAATGATGTCCAAAAAGAATGGAGGAGTGGCCCCTGGTTCTGGAAAGTCTCAGTGCAAGAGTATAGGGGAATTCCAGAACAGGGAAGTGGGAAGGGGTGGATGGAAGAATAGGGGGATGGAAGAGGGCTTATGGGACTTGCCGGAAGTGGGGACCCAGAAAAGAGGAAATCATTTGCAATGTAAATAAAAAATAAAAAATAAAATAAAAAAAAAAGAATGCACAGCTTTCAACCCAAAAGGTAGTATTAAGACTAGATGCCAAGGGCACCTAGGTCGTTCTCCAATGGTGAACTGCCCTGCTTGTCTATAAGGTAGAAAGAATAATATAGTATTTTACAATCAATGATCTACAAAATGATTAGATTTAAAATGTCTTTTAAAATAATCTAGTTGAAATAAATTCCACATGGCAATATGTAAAACACTTACCTGCATACCAATCTTTAGAATTCTAGAATAATTTCCCTACACGATTAAATATCTCAAGAAGAAACATCAAAAACAACTTGGCATCACACACATACATATCCCACATGCCTTCACTCATGAGATGTTTTTTCAACCCTTTGTATTTATGAAAAGACACGTTTAACATGATGTGAGAATTGGTGAAGCAGAAAAGATGGCAGAGAGAGCTTACCTTGATTAAAAACAAATCTCCACCAAAAGTCATGCAACTCCTTCTTAAATTCATGATTCTTAACTCACCTGCCTGACAATGCAAATATGGTGGTTCAAGGAAACTATTAGCCAACTGGTGTGTAACAATGTTCTCCAAGATCGAAACATTCCACCCAGCAGGGAAGATACTTAAACAGAAAGGTAAACACTCAAAACAGCTTAGGAAGTCCCTGAAACTGACTAGATTCACTAGGCCCCTCCCTACCAGAACAAACAAAGTTTCAAAGAAGACTCAGAAGAGTCAAGGTTCAAGGAAGACTCTGAGACCAGCTGTCTGGAAGAAGCAAACCCCAACAAAGCTGCCTAGAAGAGACCAACTGTGTCACTTCAAAATGACACTCTCCAATCTTTTGAACTGCCTGCAAGCTATGCTGTATGCTCATAGCTTTATGACCTGCCTCCCATGAAGGGGTGGGCTTTGGGAGTGCAGCTGTCTTTGAGCCATTTCTGCTCCTGTAAGAAACTCCATACCGATATTTCTATAACAAACCCTTTAAAGCACATGATTCACCAAGTTAGATCTTGGTGGTATCAGAACTTCAGTCTCTTGTGGGTTCCCTGAGTAGGCATGTGTGTTTGTGTGTATGTGTGTTTGTGTGTGTGTGTGTGTGTGAATGTGTGTATATGTATATGTATGTGTATATGTTTGTGTGTGTGTGTGTGTGAATGTGTGTATATGTGTATGTATGTGTATATGTTTGTATGTGTGTGTGTGTATGCATGTGTGTGTGCGTGTTTGTTGCATGTCCTAAGGAATAGTTTTGTTACACAACGCCAATTACTGACAGGAGTCTTTTTCTCATCCACAATACTGATAGACTTATTTCACAATAACATTCTAATACTCCCCATTCTGGTCTTAATCCAAGACACAGCCCTGTCTTACAGCACTGATTGAACTCCCAAATACTTTTCATTTCTTCTGTGGAACTGAACTGATTATGGTAACAGTATTAAACAGAGCAATACTTTGAAAACATTGCCTGAGGGACAGAGAAGTTATTTTTATTTCATAATTAGGCACTTCTGTCCCTAGGGCATTTTGTAGCCATGGTTTGAAATAACAGCCATTATTTTATTACAATTTTCTTTTTTTTTTGCACATAAAAATATTTAGAAAGTGTTTTTAGTTGAGTTTTATTAGTCATAATGCCAGGAAGCGCCTAGCGTTATGGATGATGGAATTATCTTTGAGGGCTTCCCTTTAGTGTTATGTCTTCCTTATAGTCTATATTCTCCCACCGTTGGGTACTAGAACTGAGATATAAAGCAGATATTGAATATACTCTCCATTTGTATAAGTAATGTGCACACAGGGATAAAGTGCACTCTGTCCATGTGTCTCCACTCTCCCCCCAAATCAGCATTACACTGTCCATGCCATACAGGAGACTACTTTATTTCTTAGGTAGAGCTGCATTAACAAGAACTGCAAGTGTAGAGCTGACTGAGCAAACACAGAAGCAACAATTCCGAACCAGTCAACTGGGTAAGCTGCATTTGCCTCTTAAGTGACTTAATAACCTCAAAACTGTGCACACTGGCATATGTGCATAGAGAGGTGAGAATAATGATGTCTTAAAAACAAAAGATCGAGTAATATAATGAGGCAATTCTTAATTGCAAAAAAAAAAAAAAAAAAAACCTAACCTTTCTGATATCCATCACTTTGTGTGTGTGCTGTGTGTGTTTGCACCTGTATGTGCATGTATAGGCATGTGCAAGCACATGTGGAGTCCAGGAAACAACACAGGATGTCTGCCTACAGCACTTCCCACTTCACTGTTTAAGACAGGGTCTCTCAGTGACCTGGAAACCACACACACACACACACACACGCACACGCACACGCACACGCACACGCACACGCACACGCACACACACACACACACCTGACTTTTAAAAAGAAAATGATGCTAAGAATCCAGGATCAGTTCCACATACATACACAGAAAAAAATTTTACCAACTAAGCCTTGTCTGTTAGACCGTTTCTTCTTAAAATCTTGAGACATAGCATTCAAATAAACACCACAATCTCGTACTCTATGAGAAAACAAGCCCTTACGTAGAAACAAAATGGTTTCCCTTCATTTCTACACTTGGTGCTTTTCCTATGGTGGTTTAAATGAGAATGGCCCCCATACGCTCATACATTTGAATGTTTAGTCTCCAGTTGGTGGAACTGTTTGAGAAGGATTAGAAGACATAGCCTTGTTGGAGGACATGTGTTACTAGGGATGCGCTGTGTGTTTCAAAGAGCCCAGGCCCTCTATCTCTCTCTCTCTCTCTCTATCTATCTATCTATCTATCTATCTCTATCTCTCTATCTCTCTCTCTATCTATCTATATCTATATCTCTCTGCCTCATGTGTATGTATCAGGATATAAACTCTCAGCAGTAGAGAGAGGTTGCCTGCCTGCATGCATGCATACATGCATGCCTGCTGCTATATTCCCCACCATGATGGTCATGGACCCACCCTCTGAAACTGTAAGCCTCCAACAAACTGTTTCTCTTGTCAGTTGCCTTGGTCATGGTATCTTATCATATCAATGGAAACATAACTAAGACACCTCCTTTTGATATACACAGAAAAATTATTTTTTCTCAAACATCACGATCCTATAAACATTTAAAAAATACTATTAAAGTGCATTGTAGTGAAACATGTCATGTTTTTCTAGGCACATCTATCTCTAGTTCCAAAAACAGAATCTAAGTCTTCTATGATACCACATGTTCCTTGCTCTTAACCCCTGAGTGCTACATGCACTGAGACGCCAGCATCTCAAATGAACATATAGACAAGACCTGCCAAGACACAGCGATTTCCTGTCCCAGTACTTAGTTCCCAACAGTAAGTGCATTTGCTCCAAGCCAAATCAATGAAAGATGCTTCTGACTTTTTAATTTATAAATATAAATTGCACTTATGGTGTCTTTATGGGGCACAGAACAGTGGGATGATTCCAACAACCTACACATGCTTATCTTGATTTTGTGATAACATATAAAATCTCTTGTGAGTTTTTGAGCATACAGTGTATTAACTGTAGCTCACTGTGCTGTACAATACAATATCTAGAACTTCTCTCTAACTTCCTGAAACACTAACCTTTGAGTGACATTTCCCTGTTCCTGCCTCACCCCCTTCCCCCCCCCCCCCAGTTCATAGTAAACACTCTATTCTCCTTCTGAGGTCAACATTGTCCACATGTCAGTATGTCATTTATCTCTCTGTCCCTTACTTATTTTAATTTAAACTAATACTGTCCATTTCCATCCACATTGTTAGAAATGATAGTAGTTTCTTCTTTTTAAGACTGAGTGGTGCCAGGCGGTGGTGGTGCACGCCTGTAATCCCAGCACTCTGGGAGGCAGAGGCAGGCAGATTTCTGAGTTCGAGGCCAGCCTGGTCTACAGAGTGAGTTCCAGGACAGCCAGGGCTATACAGAGAAACCCTGTCTCAAAAAAACCAAGTCCAAAAAAAAAAAAAACCAAAAACAAAACAACAAAACAAAACAAAAAAGACTGAGTGGTGTCCTATTATATATGTATGTATTCGAAGTTCTCTTTCTGCACACATCCACCAACCTACATGCTGTCTTAGATGTTCTGAACTATGTTGCAGCAAACATTGAAGTACAGACTTCTTCAACATACTGATTTCATTTCCTTTGAAGATACACCTGGAAGTGGAATTACTCAATCACATTGTAATTCTATTTTTTAAATTTTGGAGGGACTGTTATACTGTTTTCCATAATGGCTACCTTAATTTATAGTCTCACCAACAATATACAAGAATCCCCTTTCTCCACATCTTTGCCAACAGTTGTTAATATATATATTATATATTAACATATATATATATGTTTACATTTATATATAATCAAGCCATAATAAGATATTTACTGTTAGGAGTGTGTGTGTGTGTGTGTGAGAGAGAGAGAGGGGGGGAGGGAGAGAGATAGAGAGAGAGAGAGAGAGAGAGAGAGAGAGAGAGTTTCATTTCCCTGACGATTTGTTATGTTAAAGTAGTTTTATAGAGCTTTTTGTTACTTTCATGTCCTCTTTGGAGTAATGCCATCTTGAAAGAGAAGAAAATGACAACTAGGGACAGGGAAAAGTAACAGGGAGAGGTAAATACCATCACTGTATGTGATATACATGTAACAATATTTATAATGAAACCCACTGCACAAAGGCACAATGAATATCAGCTACTAAAACAATTTCAATAGTATATGGCACACACTTGTAATCTCAGCACTGGGGAGGAAGAGACAATTAGCCTTGGAGCTAATTGCTGAGCCTCAGGTCCATGAGAGACCACGCCTTAAAAGAGGTGGAGAGCTATTACGGCTTGAAGCAAGATATATATCTGTCAGTAAGCCAATATCCAAAACATATCAGAAAATGTAGTCTGTGTGCATATAAGCATACATGCATCTGTGTGTGTGTGTGTGTGTGTGTGTGTGTGTGTGTGTGTGTGTGTGTCTTACCCATAGGCTCGTGACTTTGAATCTAGTTGGTAATCTTAGAAAAAGTATGAAAATTTAGTAGATGCAGCCTCAATGGACTAAATACAACATTTGGGGGAAGGACATGAGGTCTGTCTCTGTTACTTTTCTATTGCTGTGGTAAGACACCATGGCTAAAGAAACTTACAAAGAAAGTACTTAATTCAGACTTACAGTTGCAGAGAGTTAAAGTCCAAGGTAGCAGAGCAAAGTCACAGCAGTAAGACCAGTTGAGAGCTTATATCTTGATCTATGAGTGAGAGGCAGAGAGAAACACAGGGAATGGCATGAGTCTTAAAACACCAAAGCCTGTCACACCAACTGTAACAAGGCCACACCTCCAAATCCTTCCCAAACAGTTTCACGAGCTGGGGACCAAATACACAAGCATATGAGCCTATAGAGATCTTGCTCATTCATGATTTTATATATATTCCACATCCTGTTCTCTCTCTGCTTACTGACTTCAGATGCAATATTAAGAGCCAGTCCACATTCCTACTGTCTCTTCCCCATGATAGACTCTATCCCCTGTGAAATAGTAAGCCAAAAGTAGCCCTTTCTCTCTTAGGTTGCTTTCATCAGAGTACTTCATCAAGCAACAGAAAAGTATCCGATGCAGTAGCCACTCCTAAGGACAGCACCTGAAGTTGTGCTCCAGCTCCACATGTACAAGCATACACATGGACACACACATGCTACAAACAGGCACACATGCATGCATATATACATACACTACACACACACGTACTTATACATGTATGGACACATGTACAGACACACAACAAATATGCATACACATGCATATATGTATACATACACATACTACAAATATGCACACACATGCATATACATGTACATACACTATACATGCTTACACATATACACACAAAAAAAACATGCACATACACATGCATGTTTTTTAATAGTATCTGTTCAGGACTTTCCCCCTATTTATCTGTTCATTATTTTGTTGGTTTTTGTTTGGTTTGATTTGGTTTGGTTTTCAAAAAGGAGTGTCAATATGGAGTCCCGGCTACTTGCTCTTTAGACTAGGTTAACTTCAAACCCACAGAAATCCCCTGCCTCTGCCTCCCGAAGTACTGGCCAGTCAACTTTTGCCCGTTTTAAAACAGGTTGCATTCTTGCTGTTGGGGTTTTCCACTGGGTTTCACATATCACCTGTTATCTCCTGAGTAGCTTGCTGGCACCTGTCTTCTATCCCGTGGGGGATCTGTTCTTCCTGAGCCCTGTTTCTTTGGCTGTCCTGCTCTTTTGTGTGGTGGTGTGTGGTGGTGTTCTGTCTAAGCTCCACCCCACACCTACCTGACAATAGCCAGGTATGCCCCGCCCCAGAAATCTGGCCCACTATAAGAGGGGCTACTTGCCCCTCCTCTCCCTCTTTGCTCTCTCCACCCTCCCACATACTCTCACCTCTCTGCCCCTTGGGCTCTCCTCCCCCCCTCTCTCCACGTGATCATGGCCAGCCTCCACTCCACTTCTCTACTTTCTCTCTCTCTCTCTCTCTCTCTCTCTCTCTCTCTCTCTCCCTCTCCCTCTCCCTCTCCCTCTCCCTCTCCCTCTCCCTCTCCCTCTCCCTCTCCCTCTCCCTCTCCCTCTCTCTCTCTCTCTCTCCCTCTCCCTCTCCCTCTCCCTCTCCCTCTCCCTCTCCTCTCCCTCTCCCTCTCCCTCTCCCTCTCCCTCTCCCTCTCCCTCTCCCTCTCCCTCTCCCTCTCCCTCTCCCTCTCCCTCTCCCTCTCCCTCTCCCTCTCCCTTTCTCTACCACTAACTCCTATCCCCTACTCTGAATAAACTCTATTCTATACCATGCCTGTGTGTGTGGTCCCTCAGGGGGCAGAGGTGCCCAGGCAAGGGCCTGCCTGGGCATCCCCTTCTCCACCCCCAACATACCACACTCCCTTAACCCCCAATCCTCTCCTTTTTAAGCCCTCACAGTGTGACCCAACCCATGCATTTGTATCTGGTGCCTGTGCCTCAGAAATCATATTACTATTAAAAATCATTGACAAGAACAAAGCCAGGAAGCTTTCTCCCTGTGTTTTCTTCTAGTAGTTTTACGGCTTTGGACTTTGTGTTTGACTCTTCAAATGACTTTTAGCTGTTTCTCTTACATAATGTAAGTAAGGGTTCAAGTGGTTTTCTTTTTACATGTGGATCCAGTTTCCCAGGACCATTTGTGGAAGAGATTTTTCCCTGTATTCATTCCTGGTGTTCTGCTGATAATAAGTCAACTGTAGATGAGAAGACTTGTTTGGGAACATTCTCTTCTCTGCTGTTGGTCCATACACCTGTATTTGTGTCTGTATCAAGCTCTTGATGTCATCATAAGTTCATAAGCAATTCTCAAAAAAATGTTATTGTGTTTTACTTTTTTTTCCAAAATTTTTAAATACTTGGGGACTTCTGTGATCAAATATGGATTTAAAGTTTCTTCTAGTCTATGAACAAATTCATTGGGATTTTGATAGATATTGCATTGACTTTGTAGATAGTCTTAAGGAGAATGAGTATTTTAACAGTATAAATTCTTTTAGTCCATGGACATAGAACATCTTCTCATTTTTTTTTTTGCCTTGCTTGATTTTTAGATCAGTGTTTTATAGTATTTTACGATTTTACTGTGTGTGTGTTGTGTGTGTGTTATAATTACATCATTTGCCCCTCCCCTTTCCTCCCTCCAATCCTTCCCATGTACCCCCATCTCACAGGCTCTCATCCAAGTTCATGGCTCCTTTTTCTTGAATTGTTGTTACACATGGGTATTTATCACTGCAACTGATGTGAAACTAGAACAGAGATTGCCAATGTGGTTGTCTTATCCTTAAACATTATTGAGTCTTCACATGGGAAAACATCGACAAATCAAACTCAATAAGACAATTGCACTTGATTCTTCCAAAATGGCCATGTAATGAAAGGCCTTACAAATCTTACAGCAGTGTCATTCATAAAGGTCTCACAGAGTCTAGTATGTTCTGAAGCTTTTTCTTGTATGTCTATAAGTGTGTACGTGTATGTCCATACATATATGTTGCATATGTTATATGCATGTAGTGATATTATATGCAGTATAGTGTGCATACACAAACACATGCACACACACATATACATATGTATACACACATTCTTAGGGTCTATTCCTGCACAAACATCATGACCAAGAAGCAAGTTGGGGAGGAAAGGCTTTATTGAGCTTACACTTCCACATTGCAGTTCATCACCAAAGGAAGTCATGACTGGAACTCAAGCAGGTCAGGAATCAGGAGCTGATGCAGAGGCCATGGAGGGATGTTACTTACTGGCTTGCTTCCCCTGGCTTGCTCAGTTTGCTCTCTTATAGAACCCAAGACTACCAGCCCAGGGATGACCCCCACCCACAAGGGGCCCTCCTCCCTTGATCACTAATTGAGAAAATGTCTTACAGCTGGATCTCATGGAGGCATTTCGTCAAGGGAGTCTCCTTTCTCTGTGGTAAGTTTAGCTTGTGTCAAGGGGACACACAAAACCAGCCAGTACAACACACAAACAAACTTAAAATAAGCCCTCTATTTCCAAACACTATGTCAATAAGCTCTATTAGTCAACCTTATCTAAAGGTTATGTCCGACTCTCATTCAATTTTTGGTGGCTTGCTGGATCCTCTGGCCATTTTCACTAAGCTTAGATTAAGGAAAAAGAAACACGTCTATCTTTTGGTGGAATCAGAGGTGAACTTTTTAATCTTATTCCTGCAAGCCTATTAAATTACTTTTTCTGCCTTAAAATATGACCTCAAATGAATATGCTCAGTACTATTTTAAAAATAATGGCAAGTGTCACTATGGTACAAAAGCCCAAAATGTTGTATATTCATTCTTCTTCCTTTCACCTTCAACACGGGGGCTATTAAAGGCAACTCAGTCCCTTGGAATGGGGTTTCTTTCCTATAAAATCCCGAGAAAATGTGTTTAGAAATCAACCTAGCTGGGGATGCATCTTCTTCTGGCAACCTGAGTATTCTTTTCTCTGAGCCCTGCTCCTAGCAACACACAAAGGGCTTCTCTGCAGCCAGGGATAATAGCTGATCCCAAAATCTGGCACTAGCACTTAGAAAGATTAATTACCCTATTAAAACCGTGGACATTACTCACAAAAATCTTTGTATAAACCTTTTAACTCACAACAAATGCGGCCTCCTTGGTGCTTCCAGCTTGTTACACAATGAAGGTCCTCACCCTCCCCTCCCAATCCACCACTGTTTCCGGCATCTTCGGAAACATCCAGATACACTTAGACAAAAGTGCATGCACATTGTCACACCCTCGCTGAACAACGGAGAACCACCGCTGCTTCCGGAGATGGTAGCAGAAGTGGGAACGTGGCGGGAAGAGATATGGCGTGAAACCTTCCTGCCTGTGAACTGGCTGCTCCGGAGATTAAGCAGCAGGGGCAGACACTTGGTGACACGAAGGCTGCTGCTGCGTGGGAGACGAGAGATACCAACAAAGATTCAGATAGTAATCCCCGTGCAAATGATATGTGCAGTATTACTAAATACAGGAGGGTTGCCGTTTGCTATGATCAGTTTCCCCTGGAGGTGAACACAGGTGCTCAGACTTTGATTATCACGCTTGCTGATGACCTCTGAGGCTTTTCATTCTTCCTCGGGGTTGCTTCTGTCTCAGAAATCTTGTTACCCATTGGTTCTGGGGGATAGCTCAGTGGCATGCTTGCTTAGTATGGGCAAGACCTTGAATTCCATCCCCAGTATCACACATCACATCATACACACACACACAAGCACACACACACACACACACAAAGCATATTCAAATGGGAAAAGAAACGGGAACCAAGCAAACAGGTTAGAATTTATGTATAGTTAAAAACAAAAAAATAATGTTATCAATTATAGTTTTATAATTATGTCATCACATAGCCCGATCAAATGTTGTCCTCTGAAGTAGACTAGAATCCTGGTGATAAAGACGATGGTCCACAGAGTGACGGCCCAGCCCAGCACTGATCACATGCACCAGCCGAGGCTGGTAAAGTTCAACTTCACATGCCCCATCTGGAAGCTGGGAATGGCAATAATAAAAAATACCCAAGGGTGAGGTGAGACCAAATGAGGAAGGTCTTGGAAATTCCTGGCATGGACACACAGTCAGCACCTAACACAAAGGCAGTATTAACACAAGGTGCTCAGAAAACATTAGCTTCTGCCTAACACATAGTCAGTACCTAACACATAGTCAGCACCTAACACATAGGCAGTACTAACATAAGGAGCTCAGAAAACATTAGCTTCTGCCTAACACATAGTCAGTACCTAACACAAGGTGCTCAGAAAACATTAGCTGGTGCCTAACACACACACAGTCAGCACCTTACACAGTCAGTGCCTAACACGAGGTGCTTAGAAAACATTAGCTGCAGGTATATGTGGTTACCATGGTGAAAGAGAAAAGGGCTGCTCTCTTAACCAGTCGCTCTATGTTAGACTCACAAGTAGGTCAGCTGCCTTCTTAAGCGGAATTTTTACAAACTTAATGACAAGGTCATACAAGGATTCTAACAGACAATTTTGCTCACAAATTTGGCAGAATCAGAAGATCAAAAACTGCATTTTGTTTGCCTCTTTATCCCTAAAACCCAACAGCTGGGATACTTCATCCAGTCCTCTTGATAACACAGCTTGGCTCTAGTTTTTACCTAAAGTATCAAATAACTACAAAAAAAAAAGAAAAAAGTCTTTAAACACACACACACACACACACACACATCGGAAGCATACATATACAGATTTAATTTTATGGAAAGCCCAAAACTGCTCTAGCAGGATCAGCACTTTCAGCGAAAGGGCTCTTTGCATTTTCAAGTTAGTGGCGGGAGAGTTGGATTTTTTTAAAGCAGAATTAGCAAAGAAAATATAGAGCCACAAATGGCCCAAATAGTATGAGCATGAGGGCTTCACTTCCTCTGTGTGACTGCACATAACAGCCACACTTCAGAGAACCCTGTCTCTCTCGGGTAATAGAGGCTTCGGTTCCTGGCTCTCACTCGCAAGTGATCATTTGGTTCCTGAGGAATATGGAAATTGGAGAGCCTTGGTTCCCAGACAGGTCCTGGTAGATCCGACAACCCCAGAAAATGTTCCCTCAGGGTATAGCTGAGATTTGTGCTATACTCTATGCTGTTCTGAGTAAGCAAATTTAGCCCATTCTGATGTTTATACGATTCCAACGAGAAGACATTTCCGAGGGACTCAAATGAGCTCAGAGAGGAGGTATTGAAGTTTTCAAAACTCTCCCTCTCAGGACCTGCTCAAGCCGAGGCTGCACTGTCTTGAAGCCGTGATCCTCCAGACTGCACAGATTGAAACCTGACCTCCTGTGTGGCTGTGGTATGGGGTAAGGGCTTTAGGATTTAACTAGATTATGAGAAGCCCTTATGAGTGGGATTCGAGCCTTTTAATAGGAGGCCCGGGAGAGTTTGTCTCTTATACCATTCAGAAACCCAACTAGAAGTTGATAGATATAAAGCTAAAAATTACCCCTCAACAGATACCAAGCCTGAACTGTGAGGGGCAAATTGCTGTAATTTATAATGTCCAGCCTAGGGTATTTTAACATAATAGATAAGGCAGGCAAGGACTTCATCCAGTACAGCTCTACTTCTGTTTGCTACCTCTAGGGGATGTTAAGGTCCTGTCCCCCAATTGGTTCTTGATCTATCAATAAAGATGCTAGTGACCAATTGCTGTGTGGAATAGGCGGGACTTCCGGGTCTAGCAGCCACTAGCAGAAGCTGGAGAGCAAGAGGGGATTTTTTGCTTTGCTTCAGAGTAAACCAACGAGCCTAGTCAGATCTCAGGCAGATTGGCCACAGGCCGCTTCTCCAGGAGGGACATTGGAATGTTGAGCTGGGACTAAGTTGGATGAGCAACTGAAGTTGAGGGCAGATTTAGGATGCTGAGCTAAAAGTCCTGGGAAGGGCACACTAGCAGTTGAGCTGTGTTGAAATTGAGCAACATGTGTTGTCTGAGTTTTTCATCCACGGATCCAATATTCTCTGGGCAGGGCCTGGTAGCGCAACCTGTTCCCAGAGCTTAGAGCATGGAAGCGAAAGCTACCTGTGACAGTTACCCATCAGTCTCAGAGAAGCAAGAACAATGCATAGAAATTAGGAGAATGGGCGCTCCCCAGGGCTCCAAAACCAGAAGAAAAAAAATCTAAGTCCAGCAACAAGGGCGTCAGGAGAGAATTTGGCACCCAGATCTTCAGAATACACAATATTCTCCCAAAGACATCCACATCGCCACAATTTTAATACTTTTATACAAATAAGTTTGAGTTCCCATTTTTAATTCTGAGGTATAAATAAAAAGCGAATTCCACAAAACCATGCTAATCGGGGTGATCTGTTTCTGGTCAAACCTGTCTGATTAAAACATCAATAAACCACACAACAGAAGCCAGGGAAGATTGTGGGCCACTGACTATTATTCTAAATAGATTTGCTTTCAACTCAGGGGATAGAAACCAGCTCTGTTCTCTCACAAAGCAATCTGTTTAAAGGACTTCAAAAATCTACCCTTAGTACCATCAGATTATAAGGCAAAATGGCTGTCACTATCTGAAGCCAAATGCAGTTGATGTTTTCCCAAAAGCAAGTCTGTGCACCATCAGAGAGAAAGAATTTTGAACATTCAGACTTCCTCGCTACTGGGTTTTTCTTTCCTTCTCATGACCATCATGTAAATATAAGAACCAGGGTAGGAGGGGATTATTCTCCAATGCTGCTTTGTATTTGGTTTCTGCTTTTTATTTTCTTCTGGTAGCAGAAGCTTATGTCTTTTATCAAATAAATAAGAATTTAAAAATGTCTGGCTGGAGAAGTGGCTCAGCGGTTAAGAGCACTGACTGCTCTTCCAAAGGTCCTGAGTTCAATTCCCAGCAACCACATGGTGGTTCACAACCATCCATAACAATATCTGACTCCCTGGAGTGTCTGAAGACAACTACAGTGTACTTACATATAATAAATAAATAAATCTTAAAAAAAAAGAATTTAAAAATGTGTTTTCCATGAATCATCAGCAATATGTACTGGACACTGTTTGAGCACTGTGGATAATACCTAAGCTTTAAGACTTTGTATGTATATAGAATTTATGAGGAACTATAATTTTATAATAGGTGCTTCGCTGAAGAACCCGTTTATATTATTCTCATGGGTGACATTGTAAACTCACTCTACTGGTAATTTAATTCATTATCCAGTCATTAATCTTACAGTATTTATTAAAGGCATGTCACTCGAAAAACACTCTGTGACCTTTACTATTACATATCATACATATATTTTCTTTGGTTAAAACTTGGCTTTCCTGTGGAAACTTAAGCCCAGTCAATGCTACAGGGCTTCCCATGACCATAACCAGGAGAGAATGTGTCAGTGACAAACTGTGATAGCATAGATGATTACAGAAGTGACTGTCCCCAGTGAATCGCTTCTCCTGGCAAACACACTACCACAATCATTTCTCACAAGCCGCCTGTCTTTGGTCACCTGGTTTGCTTTAGCCAACACGATGTCAACAGGTGTTTCACAATCAGCAACTCGATAAGCATCCATATATAGCAACTTCATCTTTGAGAAAATCTGTCTTGGGATCACTCTGAAGCCAAGAAGGAAAGACAACACAGAAATGGGGAACCAACCATGCAGCCAGCTCAGCCCAACAAAGCCTCCAACTGGCTTTTCTCATTCAGCACATGCCCATCTGAACAAGACGGGGAGTAGGGGGTTGTGGGGTGGGGCAGGGGGGATCAGCCAAATGCTGAATTTCTACAGACTTGGAACCAATAAGTCACAGCCACTTCAAGCTAGTACACTTGGGATGATTTGGTTCCTAACAGGAGATCACTAGATAGTGACTGGAGACAGTAAGACTGGAAGCATGAAAAAACTCAGGCTTCAGAAGGCCTGAACTCTGGTCTCCAGGCACGTGTTAAACCAAAAGGCTTAAGTAATTACCATATAATTTAATCAGATCTCATACCAACATTGATATGAGACACCCTCCGGGAAAAGAGTAAATTATCCTATCTTTAAAGAAAGTTCTTTTATCTCCCTTGGCCTTTTGGACACATCCCAGGGCAACCATATTAAATCTACAAAAATCAACCTCTAACACATGCACTCACTGCTAAGCCATTAAATCACAAATGTGTGAGAGGAGAAGGGAGCACAGAGAACACATAAACAGGTGGGAAGGGTTCTATTTTCTTTCCCAACACTACACAGCTGATGATGACATCCTGGCCTGCAGTGTTGAGACAAATGACAAACGGTAGGGAGATGTGCTGACATCTATTAGTTATGCCTTCCATGGTCACATGAGGTAGATTAGCACCTAGCCAACACACATTGGCCGACCTAGATCAAGTTCCACGAGGGAGATAGACACTGATTGACAAAAGACTTTTCAAAAGTTGAGCTGCTGTGGATATTAGGGCTTTCAACTCTAGATGTACCTGTCAGTGTTTGTCATTTGCTTCTACATTCTTTACAGTGAGGAAGTGTTATGTGCAATGGGCATCAAGGAAAACTGATTTGACAAGTCACTCTTAAGTTTTATATAAAAATTTATATTAAGTTTATATTCCTTAAAATAACAATATTAATATGGATGCACTCGATAGTTCTTCCAAGGTGCCAGGCATGATCCTAAGTAGAACTTAGATCATTATTCAATCTTCAGAACACTGTCATTTTGAGGAACTAAATCAGAGGCATTTAGAAAAATTGACTAAGAGCAGAACCAAAAGAAGCATTGGAAAGGGGTTAAAATGCAGCCGAGATCCAGAAATCATGCCCTAAGTCTCCCTCCAAACTGTTCTCTGATTTATGCTGCAAAAAGTTTCTTTAATACAGCTCACATAAAAACTCCTAGGATCTATTCAACTACGGCATGAAGAACACCATACGGGGACCCCTTGAATAAATCTCCTCCCTTCCCAGGCTAATTAGATGTGGCTTCTTACACACCCATGTCTCTCAAGAGGGCAGGTTCTGTGATATTTTTCAACCCTGAGAAAACATTCCTAATCCATGCATCATCTCTTGACTGTCCCCAGCATCCAGGCCGGGGCACAGGGGAGTTCCCAGCCTACACTCTACCATCTCTTCCCACTCTTCCAAGCCAAGGGCCAGTGGTCTTGCTTTAGAATCATTGTGGCTGTCTTCGTTTACCTCTATGAGAAGCAGGGGTACACAGTGGACATGGGGGAAGTCGTGAAATGAACAGTCATCATGAGAGAAAGAAGCTGATGATTACAAGACCAACCCAGTTGTTACTAAAATCGGCTTCCCTGGCTCAGATCTTAAGCAGCAAGGCACAGCTATGTGAACCACAGGAATTTGCTAATAAGGAGAACAATGACTTGGGCTATTCTCATTCTCTGGAGAATGAGAACAGAAACAGACACCTTAGGAGATGATCTGCAAACAATCTGCCAAATAAAGAGTTAGGAATACTCACAAAGGACCACGTAGGAAGGGTGTCTATGTCTGAGCAGCTGGGGCAGGTCAGAGGCCATTTCCAGCACCCAAATACTGTTTCTCTGTCATTTTTTCTGTCCTTCACTTTAAGTTCTGCCCAGGTCACATGCTAAGAAACACACAAGAGCCCCCTGAGAAGGCAGATGGGTCAAGGACCCCCTTTTGCTGCTGCTGCTCCTTGAGGGCCTCTCCCACCTCAATGCTGAGCTGCTCTCCAGCAGGTCAGACTCCTGGCCACTCCTCAGACTCTGACAAATCTACTTCCCTCTATACCAAACGTGCTGAGGACCCTTAGTAAGTTACTAAACCTTCCTCAGTCTCCAGTCTTTCTTCAATAAACATAATGCCCATTCCAAACAATGTCCCATTGTTTTAAAGACCCAATGAAGTAATGACTTTTTTAACAAGTCGAATAAATAGAAAATGCCAATAAATGTTAGCCCCTTGCATTTCCTGTTCCACAGCCATAATCTCCCTTGTCTAAAGTTTCTGAGGATCTCACACAATGAGAGCTATCTAGGGACGAGCATCTGGCTAAGGCCACAGAAGTTCCAGACTCCAGGCTCCACATTTTTCCCCTATTAGCCTGTGACTACAGCAGCAATGCACTCACTGCGGCCAGTACCGTGATCCCATGCTGTGTCCCACCAACCTATAATGGTCAAAAATAACCTCTCAGCTACTTCACCCTGCCCGTCTTCATCCTGGCTGGCACTTAGTGCCATACACTAAGCCAGCAAGAGTCAGCCAGGCCTTGGTGGCTCACGCCTTTAATACCAACACTCAAGAACTCACAGGTGGATCTCTGTGAGTTCAAAACCAGCCTACTGTACAGAGCATACTGTGGGCCAGCCCGCGCTACACTGAGAAACTCTGTCTTTGGGGGGGGGGGGGAGACATCAAGAGTCCTATTAAAGCATCTTCATGTCATGTGGTTTTCTCCCTCCTCAAAATGTAAACATGCAAACACAGCCATGCCAAAATGAGTTTGAGCACTGAAAAAACAAATAGACGCTCATAGTTGACAGGTGACAATAAAGACAGATTCTGGGTCCAGTTAGTTACTTTATAGGAATAATATATTTAAATCCTTGCAACTTCAATATAAGCCCTATCGCCTATGATGAGCATAAAGTGGAAGCCCCAAGTGGCTAAATAGCTCACCCCAGACTGCCATGAATATCCACATGGAGACTAGAACTACAGGTCCCGATAACCACTCTGAACCCCCAGGTTACAGCACACTCTGCTCCTAGAGTTTTCACCCTGGACTAGACCTTGTCTTTCTGACAGATATGCACTGATCAGACATTTTAGGCTGGATGTTGCCTTGGTATGGCTGTAAACTGAATGGGCTCTGTATCCGACTGAGTATTTCTGATTTGTATACACAGATGTTTTTAGAATAAGCACGTCTATGAGAGAGTCCATGCGGTGAAATATGCAAAGCAAACACAGGGTCGAGTGCTCCGTAGAGAGGAAAGAGGTGATTGCTTAGCTCCATGCTGGACTTTGAGCTGGGATATGCACTGTTAGCTCCATGCAGAAAGTCGACAGAAGAGAATTTGGAGAGTCACACATGACTTCCCCAACATCCCACAGCAGGTAAAAAATAAATAAATAAATAATGTACAGACTTCAGCCAAATTTACTGATTTTTTTTTTAGCATGCCATATTTAGTTTGTCTAGGATTATTTCAACCCAAAATATGCATCCAGATATGTGCTCGTTTCTCCTTGTCGGTTCCAATAGAAATGATATCATCTAATAAAAAGAAAAGTAGAAAGGTGAAAAAAAGTCTAGAAAAGGGGAAAGAAAAACCTGTGCAGCTATGAGTTAGAAACTGAATTATTGTTCAACATGAAGTCCTTCTCTGCCCGTGTTTCGATGCAGGGATCGGCAGCAGCAAGCTCAGATGGGTCTCATTGCCATAGTCGTGGATTTGGCTTTTACAATTAGAAATATCTCTGATCCAGCACTCCAATTACTAAAGGAAAACACAAGCCAAAAAATCACTACTAACCACACCGACACACTCCAACCCCGCTCTCCCATTTGTTTGGGTAATAAACAAATGAAATTTTGGTGACAAATTGATTTCTCGTTCCTGTGCCATGAGATTTGCCTTTGTAATGGGCTGAAACTGCTGTTATGTGGCTCTGAAATTGACAAATATTAATTCAGCTTAAATTCTCCAAGGACTTCTTGAAAAACATTGCCCAGTGGGGGGAAATAAAACCAATCCATGTAACTGATCAAATTTGTGATTATTTTCTTCCTCATGTCTCTCTCTTTTAATATTGGCAAGAGAACAGATAACTGACATTTTCAAGTCTCAACTACACGCTGTATCACTTAAATCCCTGACAGAAATTGTGCTTGACAAGAGCTCAAACACTGGACTGAGCTTCTCCTGGGCAGGGCATTTGGGTAGCTAAAATTCCAAAAACAAATTAATCCGAATGTATTGACTTTGCCAAAATGGGAGGGACAACTGGGGTAACCCCACCCTAGAAATTCTGGTCAAATTGGCTCAAACTTCATTCCAGGAGCTGGAGAGATGCCACAGAGGGCACAGTGCTTGCTGTGTAAGCAACAGGAGGCCTGAGGTTCAGACCCCGCCCCCCAGAACCCATAGCAAAAGTAAGGATGGGGTGGAAGGCAGACTCGGGCAGACCTTGGGGCCTTACTAGCTGGCTGCAGTAGCTGAATCCGTGACTTCAGTGGGAGGTGCTGCCTTGAAGTAAGGTGGAGAGCAATAGAATACACCAACATCAGCCTGGCCTCCACATGCTCAGAGAGAGAGAGAGACAGACAGAGACAAAGAGACAGAGACAGAGACAGAGACAGAGAGAAGAGACAAGAGGTAGGGGAAAGACAGAGAAAAGAGACAGATAGACAGAGACAGAAGACAGATGCACAGAGACAGACAGACAAGAGACAGATGTCATTCTAGCTCCAATGGGTAGCCCACCAAGCTGTTTCATATAACTGTGGATTTGTCAATGGCGCATGGGGATTTGTCAATGGCTCATGTTTTATGTTGATATCATTGGCTCAAATTCTCCACCAAAATTCCTGTGTCTCTTCTTGTGAGTCCTCCTCCTATTTCACAGTAGAGGTGCATTCCTGACCCAGAGTCTGACTTTGAAATGCATTGGCATTGGCATCGTGTATAAATGACCTGCTTGCATCCAGTTCCATATCAGGAACCCACTTCATAACTATTTTTTGTAAATGTATATACAGATAAATAGATATAAATATGTATGTATGTATATTACATATACATATTCTCTGATTACAAAAATCATACATATTCATTATAGATTGTCCAAAAACAATCTCACCAATAGTCTCACTTTCAACATGCACTCAGGGGTTCACAGCTTAGCATATACTCTGTAGTTCATTATTCCTCTGCGTATTTCTACAGGCATAACATCACCATGGTATGTAGTCCTGTGTTCTCATCTTGATACTTCAGATCATATATTGAGCTTTCTCTCACAAGCAGGATTAGTAATGTCTACATAGTAATCTACGTGTATGCTAGCTCACATAACCCCCTATTCTTAAGTGCTTAAAAACTTACAAATACCGAGGTACCCTTGCATTTAGTCAGCTGATCCTCTCTGACAAAATAGGTATCATGTGTTGAAAACTTGTACAAACAGCAAATATAAGGCAACCCAGGAAATAATCACATAATTTTTTTCAGATTTGTTTAGTGGTAGACATGCATACAGGGAAGATCAGCACTGGGTGATCTCGTCTGCTTGCAAACGTCATGATCTTAGATATGATGAGGCTGAGGACTCACTATAGCTACTTAACACAATCAAGGGCTGGGTCTCATTTGGTGACTGGTCTGCCTTGCGACTGTGAGACCCTGACTTTGGTCATCAGAACCTATATTTTTATAAGGGCCCAGTTTGGTGTCCTGTGCTTATAACAGGGGGGGAGGGTGGGGAGAATGAAGACAGAAGACTCCCAGCCCACTGGCCTGCCAATTTAGCCCAAACTAGTGATAGAAATTACCTCTAAATCTAAAAAAAAAAAAAAAAAAAAAAAAAAAAAAAAAAAAAAAAAAAAAAAACTTCATAAATAATAGTAAAAAGTAGATGCCACCTGAGAACAGCACCTGAGGTTGTCCTCTGGCCTTCAATGTGCATATGCATGCATGTGTGTGTGTGTGTGTGTGTGTGTGTGTGTGCAAGCACAAAACATGGAGACTGCCATTGGAATAGTGAGCACACTGCTTTATAGTCAACTTTTTATATGCAAAGGACAGCACAAAGATTAAGATGTGTAGTATGGTGCAATAGTTATACAAACCAGTAACCGTTGTTTATTACCACTTCCATGTATTGGGTATTGTCCATTAGCTGTGCAAGTTTTACTTCCATGTGACTGACCACATAGCAGCTGAGGCCAACAGCATCACCACAGACACATATGGACTGTGTTAGGATGGTCGACATCACTAGGTGATAGGAATTTTTTGGACTCGTCCTAAACTTGTGGGACCACCGTACGTGCTGTCATTGTCTGGAACATTGCCATGTGGCACACAACTGTGATTCACGTAATCTGAACGGGAAACAGTTTTGAAATGACAGGATATTGAGCCAGACCAAAAAAATCAATCCATTCTGTAAAGCTATGATCAGAATAACCTTCACCTCTAGCCAGTTCCTGGACCCATAGAAGTCAACAGTGAGGATGGAAGATTGTAACAGCAGAGGAAGGCACACACGCGGTGTGCTTTCCGACAGTACATGCTAACAAATGACATCCCAGGTCATACGGTTTCCCTTCTACCTATTGCAAATGCCATAGAAGATTCCGTGTGTGAACACAGAGTTCTGACAGGTTGGGGCGGACTACCAGGTACGGATGTGTAAATGGAGTCCTCTGCTCCACTAATCAATCTTGCCTCCCAAATACATGGATCTAAGTACTGTTTCCAAACTGCACTCGTTAAAATGCCAAAGACCCCTTGTTTTCTTAGCTCCCTGAGATTTTTCTGGACAGATGAACCGAAGAGGAGAACCCGCTGCCACACACATCACCTGTTTCCGCGAGGCAGTGTCCAGGCAGTGTCCACTCTGTCCAGCATGAGATTCTGCTAACACGTCTGTAGGTTTCAAAGTTACTTGAAACGCTATGATGCAAAAGTGTCTTAAAATGATCATTCTACCACCTTAAAAGTCCTAGTCTGAGAGCCCTGTGCAAACCCCAGTTTCCCTATGGCTACTGAGAAACATGGCTCTTAAAGGGCCAGAGACTAACACTCCTGGAACCGTAGAGAAGAAACACAAGCCCAATTCTGTTCCAAACAACATCAAAAAGCTAAGGAAGGAGTTAATAGAGAAATCGAACGCTACCCCAACAACAAGTAGGAGACGCTCTCTCTCACTGCTGCTCAATGCGCGTGACTATCAGACTCGCTCTTGATCTTACAAACCAAGCTAAAAGGATTTAAAAGGAATAAACACAAGAGAGTACGGAATGAAAATGTGTCCCACAGAAGTATACAGTTACTCTTTATAACAAAAACTGGATTGTGGACAACTCAGCCCCCGCAGCTTGACCACATAGCACCAAACAGTATTGCTCTACTGTCTTGCGAAGCAACCCAAAGGATCCATAATCCAGAGCTGAGCTCGGGATCCTGAAGGACGGAAAGAGAATCTGTGGCTTAACATACAATTTCATATATGACATCGGGTGGTGCACTGGAGCCAGGCATGGAATAAGACTGGTTCTGGAATAAACAAAGAGGAACAAAAGCCAGGAAGTTCTGAATCCACAAGTTTCGCCCCCGTGCGCCCACTCTGAGCATCCGTGTGGCAAATTAGCTTTGCCTCTGTCTCCACTATGTCGTAATTAGTTACCAGACTCCCAGGAGGAACCCGGTCAGCCGGTAAATCTATTATGTTCTTCTCCCAGAATCCTTAGTGTCCAGAAGTCAGAAAGCCAGCAAAGGACACGGGGAGGTTATGATGGCTACCTCATTAGGAGTCCCTATCACCGATCAGTCCTGGCGGTGTGCGCATCCTTCCCCAGCACTTGTCCCACCCCTACCCACTTCCTTCCGGTTCTAGCATCCCCCATTTGCATATTAAGCTTCTGGCTGCCTCTCAGAGTCCACTGAGAACTGTCCTCAAAGGTTCTTGTGTTTAGCATAAACCTGAGACTTTGTTCAAAAGAAAAAGATCTCACATTATACACACACACATGTATGTATGCATGTATGTATGTATATACATATATATGATTATATGAGATTTTCATATATATATATATATATATAATGAGAAAATACCTTTGTGTTTTTCTATTTTTTTAAGTCAAAGAGGTCATCTAACTAATAAATTTCATGCTCCTCTTTGCTGTGAAGATACTTCCTCGAAGGTATCATCTTGTAAGGTTTTTTTTTTAAGATTATTTTATGTATGTGAGTACACTGTGGCTGTACAGATCGTTGTGAGCTATCATGTGGTTGCGGGGAATTGAACCTCTGCTCGCTCCTGCCCAAAGATTTATTTATTATTATATGTAAGTACACTGTAGCTGTTTTCAGACACCCCGGAAGAACACATCAGATCTCATCTTAGATGGTTGTGAACCACCATGCATTTGCTGGGATTTGAACTCAGAACCTTTGGAAGAGCAGTCAGTGTTCTTAACCGCTGAGCCATCTCTCCGGCCCCATCTTGAAGTTTCTAATGCGAGTTTATTCTCCAGCCCAGCTCTCCCTGACCTCCTTCTACACGTTTGAATTCTCCCCTGAGAACCCCCTAGAATAAATAGTCCTAAGTGCCTTCCAGGCCAACCGCGACCAAAGGGCATGGGGACCTCTGCCGTGACCAGAGGACATAGGGACAGACCTGATGGCTGGTATCTTCTCTGGAGCTGAGGCTGGAAGGCTTGGCCCCTTCTTGGGGACAGCTGTTTCAAACTTAGCAGGCAGCTGGCAACAGCCCCCTTGTTTGAAGCCAGGGCAAAGAACAACGATTCCGGCATCCTCCAGCCGCAGCCGTCACCAGATCCATCTCGCATCTCCTTCCGGCCCACACGACTGCTGTCACTGTGATTATGAAGGCAGCAGTTGTGCGGTAATTAGGATCCTCCCGGGCCAGCCAATCTCAATAGAGCGGGATGCCAGCTGCTCCGGCGCCAGAAACATCTCAGCGGCACCCGGTTCTCCTCAGTACTTGTCCTCTCTCCAAACTCTCCCCTGTCTGTCTCTGGTATTGCTCAAGTCACGCTAGACCAAAGAAGTGACTTCCCCTCTGCTCCAGATCCAAGGTCGTTTGCTTTTCTGGCTCACCAGAAGCCATCCCAGCTCAAGACCAGGTGGAAAGTGGGGGTAGCCAGTTACCTCAGCAACCCTGTCGCAGGAAGCAGGTCCTACGGATTGTGTCCGCAAGCTGGGCATTAATCAGCATTAATGTTCATACAGTGTCCGTGAGTACTCCTGTCCAATAGGCACTCATAATCGTGGGGTCTTTCTGGCACTGGAAACTGTCAGCTCAAGGTCTTGACGAGTTGACCCACTTGGTTTCTTGATACTAGGAAGACAACCAACTGTGGGAAGAAACTTGCTCTGAGGTCCAGAACTCTCTCCGCCTCCTACCCTTCCTCATTCTGGGACCTTGAAAGAAGTATTCGCAGGAGATACCAAACAACGCTCTTCCTGGAGTGGTTCAGAGAGCTAAGCTAGCGTGGGACAAGATGTCCCCCTCCAGTCTCTAGTTCCAGGACCCAGGAGAGAAGCACAGCTCCAGTCTCCCTAAGGGGAACCAGGAGGAAGCCACGACCTGAGTAGCCAGTCCCCCTGCTCTGCTCGGGTCTCCCTCCCACACCCACGTCTCTCTCCTCTTACTTAAATTTGCCCATTATAACATTTCAATATTTCAAGGCTAGAGCTTATAAGATAGTCATTCGACTACTTTCCAAATCCTGGTCTGCCATCCATATATAACCCCCAGGTTCCCTTGCTGATGATGGAGAGACTAAGGACCCAAACTTTCTAATGTTTCAACATTAGAACAGATTTTAAAAAGAAAAAAAAAAGTATTGTTTTAAGCCCCATTCCTCTCCCCGTGACTCAAAATAAGGACGTTGTAAGAAAGTAGTTCTGAACCCTGATTTTTCCGGCTCCCTGGAGCAATTCCACCCAATTCCGGGACTTTCCCCCACCCCAGGAAGAAAGAGGCACTTTTGCTAGAACTGAAGCTCAGTAGAGGGTGAAGTCAGAGAATTCTCAGTGACCACCCAGCTTCTCCCAAAGCGCCTAAGGCATCACTTTAATCCTGCCTAGATTCAGCCAAGGAGTCTCCAGGAAGGCAGTGCGACCAAAAACAAAGCCACAAAGAAGCAGTTTGATCGTGGTGAACTGAAGAAACGGCCATTTTAACTGCTGTCTGCCTTCAGGCTGTGCAGCTCCTCCCTGACTAAGGAAAGGAAGTACCAGCTGACCCTTGCTAAAGCGTGCCCAGGAACCAAAGACCAGAACACACTGGTCATGAGACACCTCACACCCTCCTGTCCCTTAGCCTAGGCAGCTTGGTGTATGACAAATGACAAACCGACACAGGCAGAGGTGAATGCAGGAGCGTTATCAAGCCCAGAAACAAAGAGCTGTGGCTGGTGACCACCTCGCCATAACTAACCAGCCAAAGTGGAGTCGAACATAAGAACTATCCAGAAGACCAGGTAGGTAGCTGACAAAATAGCCCAGACTTGTGTAGCACAAGAGGAAACCAGTCTCAGCCTCTGGTAACAAAACATACAGGTCTTCAAAGACTTAAGGGAAGCGGTGGCATATTAGGAGATGTGAAAAGGCATGCTCTACCATATAAGATGACATTGGAAGACTACTGGCCCAGTAGCTTCGTTTGCTATAGAGGAATCACTCACTCCAAGCCTTGATAACCTAGAACAGTTTCAAATAACAAAACTATGGGCTGAAGAATCTGAGAGTTGGTCAATGGTGCAGTCATGACCCAGCATGCTAAAGGCCTCAGCATCTGTCCTCCATACTGGGAAAGTAACAAACAGATGAGGCTACAGTGAGCCCTGCTCCAGTCATCCCTGGCTGGAAGATGGTACCAAACCCTAAGTAGATGAGAGTATTCTCGCCATGACATAACATTCAGTCTCTGGTTGATAATGTGGTAAACTAGTAGCTGCCCCACCATAGCTTCTGTTTCTGGAAGCCTTTCATAGGTAACTGTCTCTGTTTTCAGCTCCCAACAGAGAAAAGCCTTCACTGCTACCACCAGTGCCACCATTGATACCATGTCTCCCGATGAGATACTTTGCCCAGGCATCTTGTTGCCTAGGTAGAGACTGATCAACGCTCTGATCCTGAAAGTTCCAGCCTTATTCAGTGTTGTCAAGTGCCCCACACTTGCTCAATAGATCCTACGTGGAACTCGCCCCTTTTGAGGTCACTTGGCATAGGGGCAAACTGACATGGGTGGTGGTAACTCAGACCTTCATGATCCATGAGTGAGTTTAAGAGGCCACATGCGATTCCCCACCTCCTCTCTCCCTTGTCCTTTTGTCCCCTCCCATTCCAGCTTCCTTCTGCTACCACATCAGGTTAATAGATGATCATTTTCATGTACACAAATGTGCCCAAAGCTTTCAACACCGTGCTAGAAATTACTGGGACTCCCTCTTTCTAATGCAGTGTTGATAATCCCTTTAGACTCATAAGGAGCTTATTGGAACCAGCATAGAAGAATTAAATGAGTCGTCTCACCATACAGAAACACAAATTTGTTACTAAGATAAAGATGGTTATGGTAGGCTTTGATATTTCCACACCATTCTAGTTTGATTTCTGTCGCTGTGAAATGGAAATGGTCATGACCAACTTAGGAAGAATGGGGTTCGTTTTATCCTCCAGTGTACAGTCACCACGAAGAGAAGTCAGGCCGGGAACTCAAAGCCGGAATCGAAAGGCAGACATTAAAGCGGAATTGTGAAGGAATGCTTTTTCTGGCTTGCTCAGCCTGCTCTTTCGTGGTACCCAGGACCATCCGGCCCAGCAGTTGATACTGCTCCCGGTCAGCTGGGCCCTCTCTCCCACCAATCATCAAGCAAGAAAATGCACCATGGTCTTGCTACAGACAATCTGCAGGGAGCATTTTCTCAACTGAGTTTCTTCTTCCCAGATAACTCTAGCTGGTGTTCAGCTGACAAAAACCCTAACGAGGCACACCTTCTTCACATTAAAGAAGAAGTCTCATTAGATACAGCACCTTTCATCCTATCCGTATGTCCTGCCCATCCACAATTCTCCCTGTGATTCTGTCAAAAGCAAGATATAAACCGTGTATTCAAGGGAGTCCTGTCTCCTATTAGAATTCTCGTCTGTGTGAAAGCCTTCCTAATGTACACTGCTCCTTTTCTGATTTAGAAATGATTTCCAGAATCAGGGTGCTTACTTAGTTTGGCTTTAGAATTTGGGAGGAAGAGCTATTTTTAAGATCAGCAATTCTTGTTCTTGTTCCTACTGCAGCACGGAACAGAATGGACTCAGGCCCGGAGACCTCAGTCCTGTTCCCAACACCTTGACGTCAGATTTTCCTTCCCTTAAAGCAAGGGTGGTTTTAATGGCTCTGGGGGGAGCTCAGTGGTTCAAATGCTTGACACTTGGGCCAGCCTTCTCAGACACTTAACCAATGAGCTCCAGGTTCAGTGAGTGAAGAAATAGATAGATAGATAGATAGATAGATAGATAGATAGATAGATAGATAGATAGATGGATGGATAAATGGGTGGGTTGGTGTGCGGATGGATGGATGGGTGGGTAGATAGATGAATGGATGGATAGATGGCTGGATACATAGATAGATAGATAGATAGATAGATAGATAGATAGATAGATGCATGCATGGATGAATGGATGAATAGGTAGGTGGGTGGGTGTGTGGATGGATGGATAGATGGATGGGTGGTGGGTGGATGGATGGGTGGGTGGATGGGTGGTGGGTGGATGGATGGATGGGTGGTGAGTGGATGGATGGATGGATGGATGGATAGATGGTTGGATAGATAGATAGATAGATAGATAGATAGATAGATAGATAGATGCATGCATGGATGAATGGATGAATGGATGAATAGGTGGGTGGGTGGGTGTGTGGATGGATGGATAGATGGATGGGTGGTGGGTGGATGGATGGGTGGTGGGTGGATGGATGGATGGATGGATGGATAGATAGATAGATGGGTGGATGATAAATAAGTTGAGCTATGCTAGTACAAACATCACTAATTAAGCCCAGTGGCACATACACACACACACACACACACACACACACACACACAACAGACACCACATACACACACACCACACAAACACCACACACACACACACACCACACACACACACACCACACACACACTACACATACACACACACACACACACACAACACACACACACACACACACACACACACACACGAGATTCAAAGGCAGGAGGGGGACTTGTTGCACGGTTTCAGTTGGAGAAGAAGGAAGAGAGAAGGAAGGAAGGGTGAAATAAGTAAAGTTTGTCAGGGACATTATGAAACTGTCAAAGAACAAAAACTAAATAAATGTGAAGTAGTATTTTCCACAAAAAGCCATTGTCTCCGTCTTTTGGTAAAGTCACTCCCTTAGGAATCACCCCCTTTTCCCCAGGAAGGGGCCTGCATGTATGTTGGGGAGGTGCTTACAATGAGAAAGAAGGGGTAATGCTTAGAGTATTTGTTGAGCCACCACTATTCTGATTTCCATTACATTGAAACATACATACAGGAGCCTAAACTTGAGCCAAACAAGGGTGACACCAGTGGACATGCTCCTGTGGAAGCCTCAGCCTTAGTAGCCCAAGGAATGCTGGGGACTGAGAAATCGGCTGCCCGGGGAAGAGCACACCAACTGGTCATCCAATACCAATGGTTAGCCCAGAAAACCTACACACAGGTAACAGTATACAGACTGAGCAGGTTGGACTTGTGTGTTTAGGAATATATGCGAATATTTACACATACAAGACAACGTGTTGAGGAAACACAGACACCCTGAGCATCAAGACTCTACCCCATCCTTCAGGGGTGCCCCTCCATGACAAGAAAGCCGTACCCCAGACACTCCTGTCAATCACGGATTCTCAGTTGAGTATATGCTGGGAACAGGGCTTAGAGCAGGAACTGTGTAGCGCAAAGTCAGGTCCCTTACCTGGAAAAAGTTAATGGTCTATGTTAAGACAACACAGAAAAAGTATTTGGGATGGGGAGAATTTTTTCAGAATCCCGGACTAGTCCAAACTCTATCCGGTAAAATCATTACAAAGACTTGATGACTAAACACAAAACAGGGAACTGTGTGATGAGAAGTCCAAGCACTCACAAGAGGCAGGGCAAATAGGAAGGATGGCTATTTATCCCCCATTTAGTCATTCAGCTAAATGTGCACTCTACTTACAGAAGTTTGTGACAACGAAGCAATAATGCGCATGTCCTAACCCTACAGAACGAGAAAGGTGAGGTCGGTTCTCTACATTTCCACTATTTCAAAATGCTATAGAAGGTCCATCTGGTGGGAGACCTGGGAGCCTGATCGGACCCTAGGAGCCGGCTCCTAGCTGATTCCACGTAGTTGCGCTCCCTCTGGTGGTGAAAGGAGAGATGGCAGCCCTCTAGTTCAATCTTCATCTCCCTGGGAAAAAAGGCACTGGTGTTTTGCTCAACCTCTGAAGTTGTGCCTGTCTGTTTCAGAAGCTCAAGGCTAAATTTTAGAACAAGATGTCTGACAAGAGCTCCCTCTTAATTAGGACATCTCGCTTGTTTGCAATGATTGTGGCACTTACAAAAGACCATATGTCTCTGAGATGTTCCTTGGCAGGACGTCTCCAGTGTTTACCAAATCTATTTTGTATGCCGTGCTAATAATAGTGCCGCGGGTCCCCAGGCAGAGTGAGGGGGACTGAGGGTTTCTTGTTTCCTTCGGTACTCGGGATTCTGCCCTCGCAATATGAAAGGCCTCTTAGTTCTCGAGAGAGGTCTGAAACGGAGCTCAAAGTTTCCCAAATGCCGTTATTTTGGGCAACATTTATTTCGAGGGCTAAAGTGTAATCTTTTGACAAATCAACATTGAGCAAGGCTCTTCACTTTGCTATCATTCCAGACTTTCAATGACTGCTTTTGAAAGAAATTCACAAGTTAATACCAAAGCCATTTAACAATCATATCTGTAACTCTGTCCCGTGAACCATACTCTGTAATTTTTTAGTTTAGGAATTAAGAAAGTCAGCTGGGTAGAAAGGAAGATTCTTCTAATCACAGTGCTTGGGGGTGGGGCTTGGGGGTTTGAGGCAAAAGGTCCTGAGTTTGGGGGCAATCTGGGCTACAATGAGAGTTCTGGCCACCTTGGGTTACACAGCAAGATTGGGTCAGGGGGTAAGAAAAGTGAACTCTCATTTTAAGAGATTGATTCTCACAACTAGCCGTAACTGGCCCAAGGCCACCACACTGGGTTTGCACAGCACACAGTACATCTTGATAGCGCTGTGTGATCGGAATCAAAGCGATTGCGCGTGCCTACACACTCGCCCACGCAGCCAATGGAAACACTAAGCAGTTGTTTTTTTGTTTTGCTTGCTGTGATGGCAACAAAATGCATGTGCAAGTTATCGGTTCATTCCCCAGGTCAAGTTTTGTTGTCCTGGAGACACCACGCCGTCAGTCAAATGAGCACAGTTTCCTGACCATTTATAAAAATTTACAAATTACTGACTATGGGTATAGGCAAACTCCTGTGACTTTCTGAAAGTCAGACAAGTCAGATGCATTTTTATGTGCAGACCACATGTCAGACAGCAAATAGCTCTTCTTTGTAAAATAAATTATTTATATGTATGTGTGTATGTATGTATGCATGTATGACACATGGGTGCACCCACAGATGCCAGAAGTGGGCATTGAGTCTCTGGAACTGGAGTTGTAAAGCACTAAAAGACTGGAGAGTCCTAGATGCTGGGCACTGAACTCAGGTTGTCTCGAGCAGCAAGTGCTCTTAGCACTGTGCATCTGCCCAGCCTAAAGTCCTCTCCTTTTGTTTTGATGGTTAAAACTCTGAGTGTTTTTTGTCTTGATAGTGATAACTCGGTGGTTGTGAGTGGTGCACTCCCTGGTGGTGAACTGGTTTGTATACTGGGGAGACCGTTCACATTTTTCTCCCTTCTTGGGAACTAAGGGCAATGGAGAAACAGTTTATAAAGAACTTAGGAATGGGAACTGGAGAGATAGCTAAGCGGTTAACAGCACTGACTGGTCTTCCAGGGGTCCTGGGTTCAATTCCCAGCAACTAACCACATGGTGACCCACAACCATCTGTAATGGGATCTGGTGTGTCTGAAGACAGCTACAGTGCACTCATATACATAAAATAAATAAATCTTTAAAAAAAAGAAAGAAAGAACTTATAAGTGACCCACAATGGCATGAAACAACCTCTAATAATAACTAGCCCGAGAGCCAGGGAGATGGGTCCACGGGTAAAGAGCTTGTTCAAGACAGGAACTCCAAAGAAAGACCAACAGTCAACTAACCTGGACCCTTGGGGACTCCAAGAGACTGAATCACAAGCCAAAGAGAATACACGGGCAGGACCTAGGCACCCCCCCACACACATATGGGTTGTAAAATAAATTTAATTAAAGAAAAAAAAAAAGAACTTGCCTCAAATCTGATGACCTGAGTTCAAATCCCCAGAACCCACAAAAAAAGCTGGATATAGTTGTGAATGCATTTGCAACCTGGGCATGTCCCAGCCAGAAGATGAGGCAGGAGACAAGAGATCAGTAGCAGTGTTGGGGGGGTGGAGCAGCTTTCCTAGAGCACATGTGCGCGTGCACACGTGCACACACACACACATGCCATAAACAAATGGATAGTCTTAATTTTAAAGGAAAAAATATTTATCTAGAGTCTACCAGAGTAAAGCAGTATTCTAAAGAGTCATTTATTTATTCAACACAGTAAGCTCACAATACAACTAGCATGGCTAAATATCCCTCTTGACCAACGGGTACAACTTTCCTTTAGTCAAAGAATCTCCAGAGTTCTAAAGCATATTCAGATCACTCGTGACACGATTCCTCTCAGACTATTAAACTTCCCCACATTCTATTTCTTCATTGATTTCTCTCCTGTAGTCATTTTTTGTCATTTAACCACAGCTCTAGCCTTCAGTATCTGTCCTGGTTTCTGCCTTAGTATCTTTGAGAAGAGGATCTGTTTTAATTCCTGAATTCCCGCATTATAAATAACTTCATTGTGTGCTTCAGTGGGTGGTTTTTCAGAACAGAGTTTGTCCCTTTATATCTAAATTTACTTCTGAAGCTTAATTCATCAATAGAAAGGCTTTGCACCATAAAGAGTCTTTATTTCCCAAAAAGGAAAGCAGAATTCTGCTTGGGAGTTACAGAAAGCACAATTAAATTTAACTCTGAGGCTGGTGAACTGTTTCCTTCGGCTATAAAAGCATTGGGGAATGACTGAATGGAGAGTAAAAAAATAGTCGGGGAGAGTTCTCTATGAGTACAAAGAGAAAAATCACAACACGTGATTATGTGACCCTGGAGGAAAGCTGGCTCCTAGGGGCGGGGCCAAAAGCCAGCTCCTAGGGGCGGGGCCACAAGCCGGCTCCTAAGGGGCGGGGCCACAAGCCGGCTCCTAAGGGGCGGGGCCGTAACTCCAGAAAGTCTGAACTAGAGCTCCTGGGAAGTGACATAGTTGATGGGTTTCAGAGAACCTACAACACCCATCCCCAGGACTTGAAATGCTTCACATAAAATAATTGGTCGCACACACACTCTAAGCTTATATTTTAGCCAGCTCGCCAAATCATTCATAATGTTCCCCTCACCCTTGAAGTACAGGCATGCGCCTGCACCCATGCTTGCGGTTCTTCACTCTACTGATTTTCATGGTTTACAGGACCTGCCTTAGGAATGAGAGAGACAGTTTCACATTATAGTTGGTGATGTCTACATAATCTTGATATCCCAATTAAAAACTCAAGGGAGGGGCTACTACAATCGCCAGATTATTTCTCCACAGTGTGTGTTCATGTCTTCAATAGGTGAATCTTTTTTTTTTTTTTTTTTTTTTTTTGGATTTGGTTTTTGTTCGAGACAGGGTTTCTCTGTATAGCCCTGACTGTCCTGGAACTCACTCTGTAGACCAGGCTGGCCTCGAACTCAGAAATCTGCCTGCCCCTGCCTCCCAGAGTGCTGGGGTTACAGGCGTGCACTACCATCGCCCAGCTAGGTCAATCTTTCCGAGTGCTTCTAAGACACTTTTTAGTGGAAGGCATTGGCGAGGAGTCAAAGTCCTGTCTCTTACAGTGCATAGCGCCCACATAGAATAAATCAACATTCCAGGTATGATCCAGGGCAATACTCCTCAGTGTGCAGAGGTGACCATGGCTGAGTCCTGGGGCAGCTATCACAGTGGAAGGAAGAGATATGACTCCAGCTATAAGAACCAGGAAGGAGAACTGGGGAGATTGCTGAGCAGAAAGAGTGCTTGCCACACAAGATAAAGGACCTCAGTATGATTTCCAAAAAGCCATATTACAAAGCCAACATTGGGGGACATGAAGAAAGGAGGACCCCCAGCCACTTACCAGCCAACAAGCTCCAGGTTCAATGAGGTCTGATCTCAGAAAACAAGGTGGAAAGCAACTGAGGAAGACACCCAACATCAGCCTCCTACCTCCGAACACGTGTACACATGCATGGACACACCTGCACACGTATGTGCGCACAGACACAAAAAGAATCCAGAAGGCTCTGACGGAGACAGTGGAACGCTGCATGACTGTTTTGCCGTATTTTTGACAGTTTCATGCATAGATATGAAGTATGCATTCATGTGTGTATGTAAGTATCCTCCATGCTTGTATGTATTCTTAGACACTTAAATATACAAATCTGGAAGAAGAACTTTGAGGGAGAATTGACCATGGAAGCAAAGGCTACAGGGAAAAGCAAGAAGCAGATACAAAAGTCTTGCTGAAAAGGGAAAGAACGCCAGGAGGAAAGAATAAAAATAAAAAATAAAAATAAAACAGATTTAGAGTGAGACTGCATTGCTCAATCTACTTTGCTGCAAGTCTCAGAGGAAGCCCGTTCTGTGTGTGCAACAGGACTTTAGATCAGAAGCTACTCGTAGAATATGGGATAAGGAACCTTTCCAACTATGGAAAAGAAAGCTCTGGGTAGTTTGGGTGTAGGTGTTGGATACTGGGAGCTTTCACTCTATCTCCAGATGAGTGAGATTTATTTGTGGTTGAGGTGCAAGGTGGAGACTTGGATTATCCTACCCAGTCTTCTATAACTACAGTGAAAGTGATGCTTGGTAAGGACATAGATGATGATTTTGGCAAGATTGTGACAACATCCTGCATTAATCAAGTAGATCCAGACAATATTTGAATAAAATCACATCTCTTCTCTCTAGTTCATCATTTGATTGCCCAAGACTTAAAATAGAGAACCAACTAAAAATAAATAACTTCTTGTGATATGTGAATGCAGTCAAATAATTAGAAATTAGGGAGAGATGTTAATAGTTCATTTCTGACACCCATCTTTCTAAAAATAAATAAATAAATATTACTATAAGATCTCAGAGCTCAGGAGATTAAAACAATTAATATAATGAACACCCTGACCAAATTAATTGGACAAGACCCTGAGACCTACCCATGGCCACTATTTATCTAAAGTTTGTACTGAGTTCATTTTACTCTGTTATGTTCTGGAATGTTCTGTCATGAAACTAGAGAAACTTACACCTCCAATTCTCAGCTACCTTTCTTTGTATTCCTAGCCTTAACAGTCATTCATAAAATGCATAGTTGTGGGGTTCCCAACACTCATTCATAAAACACAGAACCCCAGAGTTCCTGCTTGATATCCAATGCTCTGAGTCATTGTGCTTCCAGCATCCTCACATCTCAGAATCCTGCCTGTATTTCTGCTGAGATAGCTGATCATTCACTTAAAAGGAATTAGAGAAGAGGACCAGTCATTTCGAGCTTCATTGGGAGGAGCATCTAATTGGGCTAGCCGTGGGAAGAAGCCAAGTGAGACAGGGAAGCTCTTATATGAACACGAGAGAGCCGTCTATACAGACACAAATATCATCAGTTCTCAACATCAAATTTGACTTCACCTGGCCTCAAGCAAGTAATTAATTCTTGAAAGAATCAATTAAAGCTCTCTTCTTATTATGGCTTTGTATTTAAGAAATCAGCACATGATCCCGGAGAACCCTGAGCCAGCCTACATCATCTGCCATTAAGATAGTCTACAGAATGTGTTCTGGACCAGAACGATGCAAAATACTTATTTTGCATGCCTTATTTTGTTGATCAGTGTATAAAACCACATCAGAATTTCAAGGTAAGCTGTGTCTCTGCACGATAAACTGTTGGTCCTCCGTCTTTCTGCCCTATGATGTCATTGTTAGCGCTCATTGATTCATGATTGATAGTAAATACATGCTCAGTGTGCTGTGGAGAAGGTTCTGAGTCTAGTTCTCATAAGTTCTGCTGAGCCAAAAGAATAAACAAAAACAAAATCCTTCAATCCCAGCACAAATACACAGACCCTGAGCCAGGTGCGACCTGAACTCAAGAGGGCGAAATCTTTACCCTCATAAGGAGCTCAACTTAATTAGAGACCAGAATTCAGTATCGCATTTGAGATGCCAGGGAAGAGACATAAACAAAAAGAGGTACCAGGTTCTGAGGTGGTATGCCAAAGCCCCAAATGCAGAGAGAAATTTGGTGCACAGCAGGAAGCAAGCCCTCCAGATGGGCAGGAGTGAGCTCCTATCACTCCATCTTCTACCACCTGCTCCCCACTCCAACCAGGAAAACAAAACAAACTCTTTGGGGAAATTATGTCTCACTATGTGATAAGGTTCAAGATTCTCCTGTCCCTTCTACTGTCTGGCAGGAGCACGAGAGCCAGGCTGACGGGGGAATGAAGGGTCATGATGAGAACCTAACAAGAGAGTCCAAACTGCATGATCAAAGCTCGGCAGAGTATTGTCTGCCTTCCTACAGGAGCCCATGGATTGTCTGACAAAAGGGAAGACAGGCTGGGCAAGTGAGGAAGTCAATAAACCTCTATCCTGCAAGCGGAAGCCATCCTGTGCTATGGTCTCAATGAATCCCCCACAAAGTTCATAAATGAGACTAATCAATAATGCTTCGTGATATTTGGAGATTAGACTGAGCCATGATATTTGGAGGTGGGAGGTAATTACGATTGCATACAATGAGACTGTATGTGCAAAGTCCCTTGATGGCATTAGTGGCTTTGTACGAAGAGGAAGAAAGACCTACGCCGCCATCTTTGGCTGCTCCTCACACCCCTTTTGCTAGGTCATGATATTACAAAGTGACCAGCACCAGATGCTGGCTGTCATGTTCTTAGACTCTCCATACTCTAGAAACTCTATTCTTCAAAACCACCTAACCTATGGTTCTCATTTATAGCAGCATACCTATGGACTAAGACAGGGTCGATGCAGCTGGAGATCGCCACACATTTTCAAAAAAATGCCAAATTGCAAATTACAGAAATGACCCAAAAACACAAATTACAAAATATCAGAATAAAGCTTGAAGATCCCAGTGCAAATGTTCCAACTTAATAAAGCAAAAGTAAGTAAGAGAAGTGTGTGTGTGAGAGAGAGAGAGAGACAGAGAGAGACAGAGAGAGACAGAGAGAGAGAGAGAGAGAGAGAGAGAGACCCACCCACTCCACCCAAAAGAACACAGACAAAATAGCAGAAACTTGGAGTGAGAATTCCCCAAGGCAGTGGTTGAATGTAAGCACTGGCACCTCTCGACACACTTAGAGAAAGGCAGAAGAGGGGCTAGTGCTCAATTTAGAGCCTAAGACAGCAACACTGTGCCACCGAGAGGTAGAAAAGTGAGGACAGTTAGTGTGTTGGGGTGACCTACGTATGCTCCAGTGGGCATTCTTACACCCATGCACATACAGGCAGCACTAGGTAGACTGCAGGGAGGGAGGGAGGGAGGGACGGAGGAAGGAAGGAAGGATATGAAGATGGAAAGAACACATCATGGGAGGGTAAGGGAGGGAAGAACCGGAAGTCAAACACATTATACAGTGTATGAAGTTCTCAGGTGATTAAACAATAGTTAATTAGAGCATTCTCATCTATCTATGATTCAAATGCTACTGCTCAGACAGAACCAGGGTGTTAGAGGGGAGCTCTCTTGAAAGCCCTTAGCAGTTCCTAGCTTTGTACCAGCGGCAGATCATTGAAGAGCGGGGGTCCTGGCGATTGTTAAAAGGAGTTCAAAAACTCATAGGAGCTTGTGGCATATTCTCATCCCAGTAATAATGTCAGGGACACCAGTTAGTATATTCTCTCTCTCTCTCTCTCTCTCTCTCTCTCTCTCTCTCTCTGTGTGTGTGTGTGTGTGTGTGTGTGTGTGTGTGTGTGTCTTAAACTTGCTTTCTCTGTATCTGTCTTCTCTCTGTGTGTGTGTGTGTGTGTGTGTGTGTGTGTGTGTGTATGTGTGTGTGTTAAACTTGCTTTCTCTGTATCTGTCTTCTCTCTCTCTGTGTGTGTGTGTGTGTGTGTGTGTCTTAAACTTGTTTTCTCTGTATCTGTCTTCTCTCTTTCTGTGTGTGTGTGTGTGTGTGTGTGTGTGTGTGTGTCTTAAACTTGCTTTCTCTGTATCTGTCTTCTTTCTCTCTCTCTCTCTCTCTCTCTCTCTCTCTCTCTTACACTTGCTTTCTCTCTCTGCCTCTCTGTCTGTCTCTCTGTCTCCCTTCCTCTCTGACTTTCTCTGTCTCTCTGTCTCTCTCATACACACACACCTACACACACACACACACACACAAACACACACACACACAAACACACACACACACAAACACACACACACACACAAACACACACACACACACACACACACACACCAGTCCTCAATTTCCCCTTCTGTTGAGTAAATGTGTTCATCTTCCACATCCCCATTTATAAGGCAATGTTTTCAGATGACATTATATTCTAATTACCTAATAATGTCCCCGAAAAACTAACTGATGAGCTCCGTAACAAGCAGTCAGTTTGGGGAGTAGGGAACGTGGGACAGATAGATTTTGATGAGATAAAAAGAGGAAAGAGAAATTGGACCAAATTATTACAGTGTCGCAGCTTCTACCCCTGCTGTTCTCAGCCCTGTTCAGCTGAAATCAGAGGGCTGAGAGTCCCAGCCACCCACCTACTCGCACACTCCCATTCAGTCAATTAGGAAGGATACTGGCCCAGAGGAGCAACCCACTAGTACCCGTGAGCCTGCCGGCAAGTATCTATCCAAACAAGGGCTGATCCAGGACTGGAAAGTGCCGATGCTGTCTTTCTGATACACCATTCTTACTGGTTCTGACTCTGACCAAGAGTGATGTTATAGAAACCTTCACAGGAACAAAGGGCCTTTTCTGCCAGCATGACTCAAAGCTTCCCATACAAGGCCCCGCTCCCCCTACCTCACACCAGGAAGTCATAGTAGATCCTACCCTATCCTTGCAATTAACCATACTACACAGCGTTCTCTCAACTGCACATGTCTAGTTAGGTATCTGGTGCCTTTTCTTGGCCGCAGCACTTAAGACCAGGATCGGGCAGAATCTACCTACTCATGCTTTGTTCTGCTATCAGGCCCAGCACGTGATTAGACTTTTACTGTGAGTCCACCTCTCTCCTGGTACGTACAGCTTTGGGGCAATGTTGGTTGTACTTGGTTCATTCTTTGGAAGTTTATCTTCTGACTCTTTCTTCATTTTCACAGGGTCCACCTGGAGAAGAATAGGCTCCTGTATGTCTGGCATTGGCAATACCAAACATGTCCTTGCTGACTTGGAAATAATGTCTTTCCTTCCAAGGAGGACTGTGTTTCTCTGTCCCTTAAACACACTTCTCCTAGTTATAAAGCTTCAAATCTCTTGCTCAACATACTATACTCCTAACTGAAATGTGAAAGAAAAGAATCAAAACAGAAGCATAGAAATGCATGAACTGGAATTCATGCGAGGGATCCTATCACCTCATCCTTTGCAAAGCACTGGAGGGAAAGAAGGCTGAGATACCAGGAGTCTTATGTGTTTAAAGAAGAGGCTGGATAATTGACAAGGCCTCATAGTCACCGCTGTACTGGTGACAGATGACATGGGGCAAACAGACACAGGGACACAAACCCCACAGAGTCTACACTCTCATCTCAACCTGTAACTAGTGTGTGTCATCACCTATGTGAGCCCATGTTTCCTCATATTGGGCAGGGTGTGTAATGTGTGTGCATGTATGCAGTGAGCTCACACTTTCGCACATACACGCAAAGACCAAAGGATGACATCAAGTATCTTTCACTGTGGCCTTTACATTTTAGCAGGGGGGTGGGGGGTGTCTGAGGCTTGCCCTGTCAGCTAGGCTGGCTGGCCAGTGAACTCCCAGCATCCTTCAGTTTCTACTTGCCAATGCTGGGGCATTTGAACTCACATCCTCGGTGCTCCTAGCCACTGGCCCACACTACTCCAGCCATATTTACCCATGCTTGAAATGAAAGCCAAAACATCATATTTAAAATATTTTTCACTATACAAAAAGTCTGCCATTCCACTCATTTTTAAAGGTCAGAAACCACCACCGTATATTTACACAGAGCCTCTGAAGCCACTCTGGAGTGGACAAGACACCGTTTAGTATAGAAAGATAACAAGTTGTCTTATTCTATTTATTTACAAATTTAATTTATCTAATTTTTAAAATGTATTACAATGTGCCTGTTAACATGCCCTGGAAGACTCAAGAGTGGTCTTCAAATATCTAGGCGGTTCTCATATAAATGACCCCTTCCTCGAGAGGAATTGTCCTAGAGAACCTGGATAACCCCATAGGGTATAAGTGAGGTCAATAAAGAGAACAGAAATATAAGGGTTTTTATTGTGTCTGTGTGTATCTGTGTCAGGATGTGGGTATGTGCATGTACAGGGGCCCACAAAGGCCAAAGGGGCCCTGGAACCCCTGGAGCTAAAGCTGCCTGTACTGGGTGCTAGGAACCAAACTCAAGTCCTCTGTAAAAGCACTACTCACTCTTAATCAATGAGCCATTTCTCTAGTCCCTGAGGTATAAGAGAGTCCCTCAGTCCCATGATTATTAGAAATGTTTACACATGGCAAGGCACATAGAATGCACAGAGATAGCTACGTGTTTGTGTGTGTGTGTGTGTGTGTGTGTGTGTGTGTGTGTGTGCCGTAAGCTGCAAAGATGGCGTGGGGGTGCAGTTTGGACTACATCTGTCCATATGGGAACTTATCACTTCATGAATATACTGTTCCTACAAATACATTGCTTTCTCCCAAAGAGATCCCTAAAACCAAGAGTGTTTGACTATGCATATTATCGACAACCACTCTTGCATTGATGATCTTGGATTAAGGACCCTTCCAATACCGTTCCAAACTGTCTGCCTTAGCCAACACCCTGTCCAACAGAGCAGCTTTTCAGAGCTCAGATCAAAGCCTCCTGTGTGCAAAGTGCCCATTGTTCATTAGTGACATGTGACTTGCACCTGCTCCACTGAGGTGTCCCGCTTTCACTGTGTCCCTCTCTGCCTCCGCAAGCTGTGGCAAGATCACAGGGCCAGTCACTTCAGTGACGAAGAAGGAAGCCACACTCTGCCAGTCACAAGCCGGACCAGCTGTGCTGGTCCTGTGTGAACCAGGTGCCTCCTGCTTCCCCAGGAATCCGCTGCCAAGCCTTGGCAGAGAACGGACAAGCAGCTGCTCCTCCGGCTTCGGTCTTGTCTATTTCTCTCCTCCACAGACTGAGAATCCAAATGCAATCCCCTGGCAAGCCGGGTACAACACAGAGGAAAGAAACTTTGGAAGAAGACGCAGGGGTGATGACTACGCAAAGTTGAAAGAGCTCATGGGAAAGCAGGAGACAGTCACTGTGTGAAGTAAGATCGCTTTAAATCTAAGCTTTCCATGTCATGAAGGCCACCACAGAAGAAACTCACCAAAAAGTGAATGGTGTACTAATCACCTATCAGTCTGATGGTTACTAAACATCTGGTCACACGGACTTCAAGCCCAGGCCAACCAAGATCCAAATAAAACCATCATGATGATAACAACCAGCCTCGGCTGAGACCATCAGGTGGTGCCGTTTGTCATGCAAGAGATTCAGTTCCGTGGCTTCTCATAGTTTAATTTGATTAACAGCTCTGGGGATAAGACGAGTGCTTGTTCTCACGGGCTTTTCTGGATTTAGGCTTTCTCCATGTGACAGCCCAAGAGACACTGGTAGGCTACAACTACATTCCATTTTCTTCCCGCACTATGCATTGTATTGTCTTTTTTTTTCCCTAGAAAATATTTAAATACCACTAAGGCACTGATCAAACGGTCTCATGTTCTCATCAGATTGGAATGCTGCCACTCACACAGGCAGACCAGGAGTGGGCGACCAATTAACCAAGTGGCTGACTTCCACCCCCAAAGGCTCTTCCTTGCACAAGGATCTCGAGCTGCAGTGGACACTGCTTCCCAAGCTCTAAGTCCCAAGTCAGGAGGAGGTGGGGGGAGGGGAGAATATAAATGACGCGGCTGCTCAGTGACTCATCCTCTTGCTGACTCTGTCCTCTTGTATGTTTGCAGTCATTTGGACAGCTGTGTCGGCCATGTGGAGTCAGAGAGATATTTTTTTTCCCAAAACAGGAAGATGTGGTGGTGGGGGAGGAAGCTGGGGGGGTGGGGGGGACCGACAAGACAGTGGATGTGTGTGAATGAGGATGTGAAGTCACAGTTGCCATATGACTTCAGCTCCTCTGACAAGCCAGCCATCCCTCCATAAGTCACTAGCCCTCCAAGGATGAGAGCCACCTGGGTCGATTCCCCAGTGGAGTGAGGTGGAACTGGTTAGCTGTGGCTCGGGTCTTGGAAATGTGTCTCACAGTCAGGAGAGGTAAGGGGTGAAGAATGTGGTCGCTAGGTGGAAACTGAGGAAAAGCAGGCTGTTCAAAACGAAAACAAAACAAAATAGACAAGGCTGGGCTAAAGCTGTGAGTGAGTTAGCAGCGTGCTTACCTAACAGACAGGAAACCCTGGGTTCCAGCCTCGGAGTACTGTGCAAGCCAGATGTGATGGTGTACATGCATGTTATCCTAGTCGTCAAGAGGAGGCAGGAGGATCAGGAATCCAAGATCATCCTTAGCTACATAGGGTGAGGCCACCCTGAGATACACAACTCAAACGCCTCGCCTTCCAAATGTCCACAATTCAAAGAAACAGACACCAGAGAAGTATCCAACATGGAGGTAACACGAGGGTGGAGTAATTTAGAACTGTGTGTGAATGGAACTAAAGGCAGCATGCCCTCTCCAATATCAGCGGCTTCCTCTTCCTGGTCCCTGATCAGGACACGCCCTCCTCTGCCTGCCACAAAAGCATCCTAGCTCCCAACTTCAAGCCTTCCACCCAAACTCCCCCCCTCCACAATGGGGTTCAGCAGAGTGCACCACTGGGGGTGCATTCGGCCCTGTTATCTCTTTAAATAAATGTTTATTGGAATGAAACGTGTGTTTAAGGTTTGTTTCTGCCCATTTGTGCTATAACAAATGATGGGGACCCTGAACCCACAAAGCCTAGACCACTGGCTATCAGGATTCTTATAAAACGAAACTGACTCCTTTCCAAATTATTTCAGGCTAGAGGAATGGAAAGTCTCTAACTAAAATGGCAAAACATTCTCTCATCATTTTGATCCAGCTCCTACACAACAGTCTGTGTGTTGGTGTGCCCATCGAGGCCTGTCCAGACTTGGCAGATGAAAGCTTTTCCTATCCCACTCAAGACCTCTGGCCTTTGATGGCCTCACCCGTCTCTCCTCCCAAGTACATCAGCATCAAAGTACCTGTAACTCTTGGAATATCTCGTGGTGTTTACACTTACCCTGACTAGGGTGGTTTCAATTCTTATTTGCCCGAATAAATAAAAGTTTTTTTTTATATTCCTCTTAACTCTTCCTTCCCTCATATAACCTTGCCACCTACTGCAAGGTGTTAATCAGAGTGAGAGAAATCCACTGCAGATGGAGAGCAGGAAACATGAGTTATTTTAGAAAGTACAGGTCAACCAGACCTTGATGGGAGAAAAAGAAAACCAAGAACAAATAGAAAGGGTTATAACCAGAGAAGGAATTACCTTAAACTTTAAAATCTGGACGGACACACACACACACACACGCACACGCACACGCACACGCACACAAACACACACAAAACAGAAGGGATTCCAGCCCAAACGGAGGTAAGGAAATCAAGTTATTAAATTAATCTTAAAATAATAGTAATAAAAAAAAAGGAAAGTAAACCCAAGATGAAGGGTGCGCACACTGTCCAATAAATGCACAGGGGATGTAGAAGGACTCTGAAGCGCTGAGACAGAGAAATACAGACACAAATGGGGCATAAATAAAAGATCCCACATGCAAGAGAGCATTAAGATAGAGTAAGACATCTCTGTTCTCTGGCCGACTTTGTTAAATGACACTAGATTTTTAAGAAAAATAAGGAGGCTGTCTGTCCTCAGCATCTCCTCTGGACTTTTCCATGAAAAGAATGTGTCCTGAAAGAATGTGTCCACAACCTTCACCAATTAAAAATGGATAGCCCGTTGCAGTCACAGAAAACTCCTCTCACCCCTCCCTGAGGAGCAGTTGACATTTGGGGGCTGAAGGAAGAAGAGTTATTCTTACCATGGAGCAGGGTGGGCAAGAGAGAGGGAATGGATGTCATCAAAGTATAATTAGAACCCTATGAAAATTTCAAAGAATAAATAATATAGATTTGAGACTACCCAAGAGCAATGTCTTACAATATTTTAAGAGGGGTCCTGTCTACTCTGTCATCTGCTCAAAGCTGGATCCAAGGACAGAGAAGAATAAGGAGAAATGAGTTTGACCAGGAAGTCACACTTTGTCTGAACACTCCCCTCTCGGGGGACCCAGCTGCCCTCCACCATGCTCTAGAGAACTTGCCCATCTTCCTTCTAGTATTTGTGGACATGGGCGTCGTTATTTCCTGTGAGTTATATTTTGCTGTGGTGTTGGTTGTTCTAAAATAGAGCAGAGCCCAGTAGCAAACTGAACTGTCAGATGCTAAGAACAATTAACCTGATGTCTCAAGTGTGCAAAATCTGATGCAAATCAGAAGGAATGTCTCCCACGGAAAACAAATGGGTCCAGTCTCCTCAACAAAGAATTTCCTGGTTCGGGACAGTTTGAGGTAAGAGACCAGAAAGGCAGCAGGAACCACCCCAGCCTGTGTTTTGAGTTCACAGTATTTGTTCTCACACTCCAACGGCTAGAGTTAATCACATGACCCACATCTTTAAAAGGGTCTGAGAGGAAACACAGTGTATTCAGGAAGGAGAAAAGCGCAGTGCAGATAAACATGGACAATTCCATCGCTCCAGTCAGACTTACTGCTGCCCCAATACCTAAAGAAGAGACAAATATATGGTGAATAAAGATTTGTTGAGCCGAGTTGGCTCTGTCTGGTGAACACAGTCCCAGAAGATGAGACCAGAAGTGGGAAAAGGTTTGCCTTCAAGCCTACAAGAAAGGCTTCTGAATGAGAGGAGAAGCTGGAGAGAACATTACAAGGAAGACATCCCCATGAATTGAAGAACAGTCAACAGCACCACATGCCTCGCTTGGAAGGGATAAATAACAAGTCTGGGTGTAGGCCATTAGACCTGACATTTGGGTCATCGTTAGTGGCTCTTCTGTGATGCCAGGCAAATCTTTCGTGGTGAGTTTTAAGAGGGCACCTAAATCGTGTAGTGAGTTAAAGTTTCATAGTATGAATGTTGCTCAAAACAGATAGCTGCTGGAGATTCACGCATGTTTTGTTATTCTGGTTTTTTTAACCCTAATAAAAATTTCTTGCCATAAAGTGATAAGCATTGTTCATTGTAGGTGCTACATTCCTAGCACGTTGCTAAGTACTTTTTTCAGATTTTTGGATATCTGACAACCAGATTTGCAAAGGAACTGGTATACTATGTCCCCACAATTATCACAATCTACAGTGAGAAATGTGGCCAAGGTCTTGGTAGTTCCAACATGTAGTGGTTAATGCTGTAGGTACTGGACCTAGGAAACTAGGTGGTAAAACAATAAGATGAGAAATTGAAAATACTATACTATGTTCAGAAACTGTTCTTTTGCCTTTAGCCTCAAAATCTTTATATGGCTGCCAAAAAATCGGATCCCATGGGTACTTGCCCAGACATGTTCATTGCAGCAATATTGACAATAGCTAGGAAATAGAAACAGCCTAAATGCCCTCCGACTGCTGAATGGATATGAAAATGTGGTACCTAAACACTACAGAATACTATTCAGCTATAAAGAAAAAAGAAATTTGCAGGTAAATGGATGGGACTAGAAAAGATCATATTAAGTAAGAAACTCAGACCCGGAGAGACAAGTACTGCGTGTTCTCTCTCGCCCAAAGCTCCTAGCTGTAGTCTTCAGATGTGAGTGCACAACCTGAAGTAACTGCAGAACCAGGGCGAGTAAAGGGGGACCGTGAAGTGGAGCAACAGAGAAGGAATAGCAGGATGCAGATGATCTGAAGGGATACATGGAAAAGAACCGGGCATCTCTAGTTAGGGAAGGGGCGGGACATAAGTACAGAAGGGGAGGGGAGAGGGTAAAATTACAGTAAGGGTATCTGAAAAATCGCAATGGGTCATACTATTATTTATGCACCTAAAATTGTATATGTGTGTGTGTATACTGTGTATATAACACATATAAGTCTATGTATACATATATTACATATATAGCCTGTATTACATATATAGTAAGGGTATTTGAAAAGTCACAACAGATTATACTATTATATATCTACCTGAAATTTTATATATAACACATTTAAGTCTATGTATATATACACATATACATATATTGTTTAACTGAAATTTTCTCATTTGGACTGAAAATATTCCCCTCGAGAGTAATAGATTATCTAACAACCCCCAACATCAGGTATGAGATGCCCCATTTTGAGCTGGTAGTCAAGGTTGTCCAAGAGATTCCCAAACAATTTATAGACTATTGCTACTGCCTCTCAGAGGTGGAAGGTAAGTCCCTATTGCTAAGGACACCCTCTACTTCAAACACAGGATCCAAAGACCTGAGCTACATCTTACCTGGAAGCTGCCTCCCTGAGGATGAACTTTCATGGATCGGAAGGAGCCACGGAATCTTCCAAGCAAGGGAGGCAAACAGGAGTCCTACCCAGCTATGACAGCCATGACTCCCAATAACAACCATCAGGACAGGACAACTCCGGGTAAGCATCTAATATTTTAACATGGGAGACACGCTTTGTAGCTTTCTTACTTTACATCCTACCTTCTACATAAATGACAAATGAATGTTTTCTAAATGTAGATGTTCCAATAATTGGGCATGGGTTAGTGATGGTGGGCTTTCTTAGCATCCAGTCCCCAGTACTACAGAAATAAAACACATTTTAAAACTCAAGTAGCTATTTGTACTTTTCCCATACACATAAAAAAGAAGTCTTACACATATAGGCATAAAGCATGTGTTTGACAAACATACATTCAATAAATTATAAGCAAGTGTTCAGTGGATTGAAAATGTTCTATGGAGGAGTAATGGTGGGATTCAACTGATTTGAAGGGAAAATAAGAAAGGGGAATGGGATAGCCTTAAGAAAAGAGGAAGAAAATAAATACTAAAGGAAGAGAGGAGAGTAAAGTCACGATAAAGGTATCTGAAATAGTCAAGAACCATACTATTCTCTACCTCAAAATACCTATAATGTATGTAAGCCTGTGTGTGTGTGTGTGTGTGTGTGTGTATGTGTGTATACACATACATACATACATACATATGTAAAGTATATATACAATTTTCTCATCTGGACTGACAATACTCTTAACAAGAGCTATAGACTATCTAACAAAAACCCCAACACCAGACATGGGAAGCCCTTCTTTGAACTGTTGAACAAGATTGTCCAGGAGACTCCCAAAATATTATAAGCTATCATTATTGCACTTGGTTGCCCCACCCCAAGGGTAGAAGATCAACCCCCACATCGACGATACCATGTGCTGTGATCACATGACCCAAATAACCTGAGCTAGATCTAACCTCCTCCTTTAGAACTAGCTTTCATAGCACCAGAAAGTGGTCACGTAAGCTTAAAAAGGAGAGCATCCTCCTACCCAGTTATGACACACATGAAGAGCAGCCAGCATGGCAGAATTAGCCTAAGGTAAGCAGGAGTACCTTGTACCATACCTTGGCAGTAACCAGCAGCTCTCCAGTTAGACCTAAAACCTGCTCAGCAAGAGGGAAAGTATGTACTGGAGACCTAGCCAACTACCCATGGATAGTGAAGTCATGGTCCTTAGATGCAAATCTACAACCACCACTTCACTGAACCAGCACGATTCCTAGCTAACTTCTAAATATTTATCTTTATACCCACAACTAAGTGCAGCTCCCACTTTTATATCAAAGAAACTTCACTTTGAAAAGATGGAGACAATTCCAGAAATACACAACCAATCAAAATGAAGATAGACGAGAGATTGTGTGGTTCCCAGTCCCAACTGATACATCTACAAAACATTTCCTGAGACATTGCAAAAAGAAGTGGTGTAAAGATGGTGAGAGACAGGAAGTTTGCCTTATGGTTATATCTCCTAGAAATGTCAGCGAGGCGACACTCATGAAGTCTCTTCAGCATGGCTGCCTAAACATGACCTGATCAACACTGACACCAATGGGCGTGTTTACATGGAAAGGGACAAAAAAGCTCATAAGACCTCAACTCTAGACAAAAATTATGAACAACCAGGGAGTGCTGCATGTGCATAGGAGAAATGGTCTTCCTGTGGGAAGAGCACACCAATTGGTTATCCAATACCAAGTGACCAGCCCTAAATTATATACATACATTATATAGGCTGAGCAGGTTGTATTTATGTATTTGGGAATATATATAACATATTTATAATATATATTTAAAATAACATATAAAGAAGAGAACAAAAAGATGTGTTGGATGGAGGGGAAAATGGAAGGAAGAAAATGATGTAATTATATTATAGCTTCAAAAAATAAAATGTTATCAAAAACAATCCTTGATACAGCTGGGTGGTGGTGGCGTACGCCACTTGGGAGGCAGAGGCAGGCAGATTTCTGAGTCCAAAGCCAGCCTGGTCTACAGAGTGAGTTCCAGGGCAGCCAGGGCTACACAGAGAAACCCTGTCTCGAAAAAACAAACAAAAAAATCCTTGATACTATAAAAACAGCTATTCCAAACAATTATCCAGAAATTTTCCTCACGAAAGAGATAAATTGGGGTTTATAAGAGGGTTCAGGGCTGGGCAGTGGTGGTGCACGCCTTTAATCCCAGCACTTGGGAGGCAGAGGCAGGCGGAATTCTGAGTTCGAGACCAGCCTGATCTACATAGTGAGTTCCAAGACAGCCAGGGCTATGCAGAGAAACCCTGTCTCGAGGGGAAAAAAAAAAAAAAGAGGGTTCAGTGAGTAAAAGCATTTATAGCCAAACCTGATGATCTGAGTTCAGTTCCCCAGGACCAACATGATAGAAAGAGAAAACTAATTCTCCCGTGGAGTGACAGCTCAGTGGTTAAGAACACAGACTGCTCTTTCAGAGGACTTAGGTTCAATTCCCTTCACCCACATGGTGGTTCCCAACCATCTGTAACTTCAGTTTCACGATGCAATGCCCTCTTCTGACTCCCATGGGCACAGGCTAAAGTATTCATACACATAAAAAAAATAATAATAAAATGAATCTGAAAAAAAAGAAAACTAATTCTCTTGCCCTTGGGGAATCCAAGAATAAAAGAAAAATGAACTCAATGACTGAATTTTCATTTTTTATATGTGAAGGAATATGTCCACAAATACAAAACGACATAAAAATCCATTATAAACTTCTGGATGCTATATGACATCCAATTGATAGAATCTGTCACAGGACCTTCACAATAAACTGTTGCACTTAACTAACAACATTGTATTTTTCCTTTTAAATAGCAATTTCTCATTGTAGGTTTCCTCAAAATAGCAATGCTTTCTTACACATATTTCTACCCTGCTGTGTAGACGCCTGATCTTCCAGGCTATTTCATACGTTTAAAATTTTATATTGCTGATCATTAAGCCCAGTTCCAGCCCACTAATCCACATGAATAGATAGGACGTGTACTTCACACAGAAAATAGAAACCACCTCCTTATATTTAATCAGCTTCTCTTCCCCCTTTTGTCCAGGATCTCAAAAGGCTCAGCTCCTGCAAACCCCTCCTGGAACCCTCTGACACCCAGCCCTGCTTTCAAATGTGCATCTCAGCCGAGTCCTTTCTTTGTTTTGGACTTAAGTCTACAGGTAGAGACATGCAGTGGATACCAGTCTTCCACCAAAGTCTTCCCAGACACAAGGTAGCTAGTAGAATGTCTTACTCTTGCTATCTCTTCTTGCACAATCAAAACTGTTTTTCTAAAATCTCCCAGACATCAAAAACTGTACAGCACTCTATAAAATCTTTGTCACCTTATTTATTTTTTACATAAAGATTTTTACACCATCTTTGAGGATTGGTTCACTTATTTTAAAGAAGAAGCTTGATACTTGTCCAACTTCATCTGGACCTGCCCACACTGTAGTCTTTCAGTCTAATGATCTTAGGGTGGGTTTTGATGGCTACTTTTCAGGACTGATTTTTCTGAGTACATCATAAACCTTTTAAATATATGGATTGTTTCTTATCCTCTTAGAAACTTAGGTTATATGTTTTAAGTGTCTGCTCTGTTCTTTTGTTTTGAATTCCTTCTCATCTACAAATGTTTTTAATCTCTCTTGCAGCTGGGGCTTTCCCCCCTGTAATTTGTCTCTAATCCTCGTCCCTTCTGCTTTAGTTCATTTGCTTCCCTGTGTCTGTCACCTTGGTCCTTTACTTTCAGTGATGTCTTTTTTTTTTTCCTAATGCTCCATCTAATTTGGTCTGTGCATCTGAATAACTTTTGCCTTGGTGTATTATCTCAAATCTTACCTTCCTTTCCCTTTAATTGTTCGCCACCTTCTGTTGGCCAGTGCCAAGTCCCTGATTTCTGATCTCCGTACTTGAGCCATTTCTCCATGAAATTGGTTTTTTGTTTCGTTTTGATAGAATGTTGACTTACAATTCTTATCCAATTCTTGGTAATAACTTCCGGGTATATTTCATTCCTCTATGGCAAAATGTTCCCATTCTTTCCCAAGATTTATTAAATCTCTGTACAGATTCTGTGCCAACTTTTCTTGCTTGTATGTGAATGGATGTGTTGTTCCTGAGTCAGCCATTTCCAAAGATTACTAGGAAGCAGCGGAGCAGACAAACTTCCTGTCTCCCAAACTGCACAACTCATGGGCTTCCCTCTCTGTGCAACAGATGGGATCTATTAAAACGTATACTTGTCACCACTGACCCACTGGCTGATTGACTATTCCAGTGTGATCTCCCAGGTTCTTCACCAGCCGCCACAGAGTACAAACTCTTATCTCCAAGGTGCCATCCCTGGTTTTGTTGATGTGCTTTTGTTTGTTCTTTCTGAGGTCTCTGTGTAGCCTGCACCCTTTCCATATCCCTGTGATGTCATGCCCTGTCCTAGCTCATCCAGAATCATGCACGTAACGACCTTCTCCAGAGGGTGCTGCTAATGCAGGAGACTCTCCATGCTGGAGCTAGGGCTGTTCCAGATAAATGTGGGTGACTTGGTCACCCTGAATGCACGGATGCTCACAGCATGCGCCACTCGGGGGCCACCTCTTCTTTTCACCCCGTTTTGTAGGTTCATGCGCTTGTGTCTTCTTCTCTAACCTCTCACTGTCACAATCTACCATGCAGCTTCTCACCTGTCCCAGAATCCTCTGGTGCTTTGGACTAACTGTATGTAATTCTGCAGTTTAAGAATTCTCTGCGGAGCTGGAGAGATGGCTCAATGGTTAAAAGCACTGGCTGTTCTTCCAGAGGTCCTGAGTTTGTGGCTCACAATCGTCTATCTCTTCTGGCATGCAGGTGTACTTACAGACAGAGCATTCATTTACATAAAATAAATAAATATTTTTTTTAAAAAATTATGGGCCAGGTATGGCAGCACATGCCTTTAATCCCAGAACTCAAGAGGCACAGCATATAGATCTTTGCAAATTCAAGGGTAGCCTGTCCTACATAATGAGTTTAAGGCTAGCCAAGGCTACACAGAAAAATAAAGAGGAAATTTTATAGTCACCTAATTCCAATGGAATTTGTGGCTGTTTTTTCTTTTCTTTGATTGTTCTGTATGATTTGCAAGGGAGAAGCAGAAACTTTCAGGTTAAGCCACTTCCGTGTTTCCTTGAAGCTTAAAAATATGTCTGGTGAAGAGTCCTGCTTCTGTTATAGCTCAGTTTCTTGACCATTTGGGCTCTGAGGAATGTCATACAAAGAATAAGTAGATTATATTAAGTTCAAACCCACAAAAAATGACAGACCAAGAGGATTCCAGGTTATATATGCTAAACAATTCAAAAACACACTGAACTTCATACAAACAAGCATGTTAGAAATATCAAGTGTTGTGTATAAAAATAAAAGATTGTAGAAAACTCTGATCACTAAGAATCAGAGTGAGAATTCAATAACAGCCTACTTCGAGTATAGGTAGAAGAACTAGGCTTTGAATAAACTCCTTTTTTCACTTAGAAAATGCTATCACTAAAATACAGCCAAGTCTATACAGATAAATATTAAAAGTGGGCAGAGGGAAGGCTCCCTGCACAAAGCATGGCAGCAGAATCTACGAATGAATTGTTTTATTCAGTCCCAACATATCTTCAAGGTAAGAATAAGAAGATTGAATGTCATAGAATTTAAAATATCCAAAATCATTCCAGTGCACAAATAAAGCAGCCAACCCCAGTCTCTGAGAAACACCTATTCTGCTCTCTTTTCAGTCAAAGAATCAACTGTTGGAGGTTTGGTACATAGATGGGAAATCTTGAATACGATGGGAGCTTAAACCCAGAAGAGCAGGGCACATGGTCTTTGCTTTCTAACCAGATGTGGTCGAGCTCAAATACAAGTCACAGAACAGCAGCAGAGCCATGGAGGAGAGCAAGAAAGCCAGCAGCCATATCTATTGAAATTGTTAATGCAAATGCCTCACAGAGAACTGGAGAGACATTGAAGGCTTGAACAGCTCGGTGCATCTGGCTCCATTTCCCGACAGAAGCCCATTTTGACAAAGTGGGAATTAAATTCACAAATGTAAGAAACTAGAATGGCTGATCAAATTTTATCCTGCTGTTATGAAAAATAATGTTGTGATAGGGAATGATACTAAATCCTTCAAAAATAAAATTTAAGTTAAGAAAAAATAAGACAGAAAGTGACAAGCTAACTGGTCTACCAGGAAAACAGAAGTACCGGCTCTAACTTTCAGAAAATGCTTTGCAGAAGAAAAAAAAAAAAAAAAAGTCTGGCTCTTCAAGTCACTGAAGAGCCAGTGCCAAGCATTTAAGAATGGTGCCAAGCATTTAAGAAGAATTAAACTGTAACCCTTTCCCAAATGGTACCCAAAAACACAGTCCAGTAACCCCGTGACATCCAGAGAGTGGCAAATGTTTGACCTTGGTTTCTTCCCCCCATGAGTGGGAAGAAATTAAAAGATTGTAGAAGGCATGGTCAGATGCAAGCCTTTGGGTTATGCAAGGCAATTTTACCATTCATGAAGCTGGGTGGTCTGACTGGAATAAGTAGCTTTGACTGAATGTCATAAATCATTTCCATACTCTCTGGTAAGTTACTTGACAGGGAAATCATGCATTGATCCTTTATCTTCTATTTCAAGTTCATTTGGCTTCTGCTCCTCCTTACTCCAGGCTGTATTAACCTTTTCTTCCTGTGAAAGGTTATGAAATTTGACCCTTTTCACTGGTTCATACCAATCATTTAAGCATTAGCCAAATATGTGATAAAAGCTAGAGCAGATACCAACTTCTTGATAAGGCCCCTCCCTTGTCTAAAGATATTAAATGGATATCAATTGCTTGGAAAGAGAGACTATTCTGTGGTATAGCTGCCCATAAGTTTTTCATGCTTCTGTTAAGTAACCCATCAGCCATGCCTCTAAAAGTAATCGTAATAAACTCATTGGTTTGCCAAGCTGGACTGGGTAGAATTGTTTCTCTTTCTGTAGTTGCCTTCTCTGACTGGGGTGGATAGAAACAGACTTTCAAGAAAAGGTCATGAAATAACCAAGTCTTTGTCAAGCGTGTCTGCCCTTCTGTCTTCTAACCTTTTCCCATTAGATTCAACCATGTTTAATTGTCTCAAAATTGCCAAACTGTCACCCAAACTTCCCATTCTAACTAAACACTATCCATCTCTCCTTTCTTTAAAGAAAATGTCTGAAGCATTGTTAAAAGTCCAAGTCCCTATTTCTTTGTATTCTAAAATCCTAAGTCTCCAGTCTGATCTCTCTCTCTCTCTTTCTCTCTCTCTCTCTCTCTCTCTCTCTCTCTCTCTCTCTCTCTCTCTGTGTGTGTGTGTGTGTGTGTGTGTGTGTGTGTGTATGGGTGTGTGTGGGTGTATGGGTGTGGGTGTATGTGTGGGTGTGGGTGGGTGTGGGTGGGCATGTCTCTCATGTCCTACCCATTTCAACTACAATAACTGACTAAAGAAATCAAGAACTTCCATGCAATCCAGTGGGATCTAAATTTTTGTTTTCTCATGTCAAAACATGCAACATTGGACTAGTATAAGAATGCAAGGGTCTTATAATCCCAGCATGCCTTTAGGAAATGGGTAGCAGAGACAATATTCAGAATCCAACAGGGCAGTTAGCCTGTTACACACAGCAACAAAGGGATCATGTCCCCAAAACAGTAGGAAAGCAGGGACCAATACGTGAGGGCTCTCCTTTGACCTCGATGCGTGGGCCTCAGTCACACAAGAACACACAGAAGGCAGCATGGCTTCTCAACCCTTCTTACAAAAGCTGCCTCTTTGCCTTGTTGACCTAAACATCTCTGCTACAAGTAACAAAGTTCATATATGCAAGCTCCTTCTGCTCTTTCTGATTACATTAAAGGTTGTTCATCTCCATTGGCTGAATTTTTATAGTAGGCAGCAATACCAAGTACATAAGAGTAGAATAATTAATTTCATGCTAGAGAAACATTTTTTCTCTCATGACTCAGTTAACATTAATTGTTGATGTGATACAATAAATAAAAGGCAAAATATTCCGCATCACATCATCTTCACATTTAGACTCTGCAGTTTCAACTTTTATAGACCAAGAGGGGTTATGAGTGACAAAGTTGGCTAGAACTTCTGACAGCTTTCTCCCGCATGAAAAAACGACAAGGACATTGGCAAAATTGCCAAAAATTGACATCTGCAGGATACTGAAAATTAACCAGTCCTTCAACAACCCAGGGAGTATGTATTCAATCAAAGAGGCAAGCCTCACAGCGTTTACAACTGCCCTGCTCCCTCATCCACAGCCCTCTGATAGCCTTGGAGGTGAAAAACCAGGGAAACAGACTATATCGTACATACATCATGCATACATATATGCAAAGCCAGAAAATGGACAAAGCAAATCATTATGGCTGCAACATTAAAGGTTCAATTTTGCACGTATGTAAAGAAAAGTCTAAGTTGAGCATATCTCTCAGCTCTGCAGATGGCAAGGAAAGAAAAAGAAATGTATTAGGTCAGCAATGGAGGGCAGGGGCATTGGCTGCAGCTTGGGAGGAGGAAGAAGAGAGAGTGGCAGACGCTGGTAAAGCAGAGACAAACCAAGCTACGTGACCGCTCTGGGCACAGGCTTTTATATATATTGTGGTATACTCGTGTGGTAGCATATGCTCTCTCGGGCTTCTATATCATGAGGGGTATTCTACACCCCATGAACCTGTAAGTCCAAGAAGGGTGGCTTTCATGGTGCAGAACTGAGCAGCTATCTGGTAAAACACGATCCAAGCTCAGACCAAATCAGCTAAACTTCACCTCCCTGCCAGGGTCAGCTACTTTTTCATTACTGGGACAAAAAAAAAAAACCTAACACACACAAGTTTTAAGGATTTATTTTGGATCACAATTTGAAAGGATGCTGTCTGCCCAGGTGGGGAAGGCACAGCAACTCTTATAAAAGAAAGTGTTTGATTGGGGGCTTGCTTAGAGTGTTTAGAGGTTTCGTTCATTATCATCACAGTGGGGAGCAGAGTGGCACACAGGCAGGTGTTGGAGCCTGAGCAGAGGGCTCTATCCTGATCCGCAGGCTAAAAGAATGGATTGGCATGGACTGTTGAACCCTCAAAGTCCACCCCCAATGACACACTTCCTCCAACAAGGTCACTCCTAATCCTTTTAAATAGTGCTACTCTCTGGTGACTAAGCGTTCTATGAGACTATAGTAGCCATTCTTATCCAAACCACCACACAGTTTCATCCATTTACCTACGAATTTTATAGTTTCAGTCTCCTATGCAGCTAAATAATACTTTACTGTGAATATGAACCACATTTCTATTATGTATTTATCAACTGATGGATATCTAAATGGTTCCCCTCTCCTGGGTGTTGGGAACACAGTATCTCTATTGCAGGAAGTAGAGTCCTTTAAGGCTATGCTTAGGAGCGGTGATAGAGCTAGGTCATACGCTGTGCGTGTTTCTAGATTTTTGGGAGTTCCTTCCTAAACAAAAGACCCAACCGATAAAAAGTAAAATAAAATACAAAAGTAAACCACAAGTTGATCTCCCTCGTGAACATAGATGCAAAAATTCCCAGTAAAATACCTACAAACCAAATTTGCAAAAGTGTCTTAATGAAGCGGGCATCATCACGGAGATTCAGAAATGGCTCAACATATATAAATTTTATAATAAATGCAATCTGCCACATAAATGGATTTATGAAAAGAAACCACATGATCATCTCATTAGAAGCAGAACGGCCTTTGACAAGAACTTGTCTATTTTAGATTGTCATCCTATCCTTCCTCAGGCTGCTGTGGGTCAAATTCCTAGAGGTTTATGGCTATCTGTACCCACCTTACAAGTATAGTGCAACCCAGGGCCATTTACTGAGAGAGCATCTTTTATGAGCAAACCACTGAGTTCTTGACATTAATAATATCTGAATCAAAAGATCAATAGGTAAGCCCAGTCAACGTCATTTTTCTTGTTTATAGAATTACTTATTAAACAATTAAATTTCAGATAGCATTTCTAACAAATTTCCATTACAAAAAAAAGTATAACTAAAATTGAGATGTGTATAAAATGTTAAGAATGATTGCCAGGTGTGAGAGTAAAAACCTTTATCCAAATATTATAATACAGGCCTGTAGGATGTACTCGCACAGACTACTTATACCCCAATGGGGTGTTCTTCTTCTCAATAATCCTGCAAGTTCTATCTCAGGGACTGTGAAAATTAGGCTCATGAAGTTTCGATAAAGGGGCCATATCACAACTCAGCTGGGCTCAGACTCCAGAACACATGTTGTTTCCTGTAAACCACATAGTGCCCAGGAGATAAAAGCTCCGTAAAGAAACCATCACAGAACACAGTCAGCTGCTCAAGGTGGGGATATATCCAGTCAGTGTTCTGAAAGGACATGGTAAAGCCCTTTCGCCAGGTCACCAGAGACAAGCACCAAGTCCACAGATGTGTGGTGTGGGAACAGGGAGTAAATTCCATCCAATTTTAAAGGAAGACATTATGAAGAAGGTGGAATGGTGAATCCCATCAAAGAGCAAGAGAAAGTTTCAAGAAGGGCATTTAATGTCGGGGGCTAAGAGTTGACTCAGTTGGTAAAGTGCTTGCCTTGCAAATGTTAGGACCCAGGTTCAAGCCCCGGCACCCAGATAAAAAGCTTTTGTGGTCCCTGTGCCTATAAGTCACAGTCCAGGCAGGCAGAGACAAGACAATCCCATGGGCTCCTTGGCTAAAATAGTCTAGCCAAACTGGTGAGCAATGGATCCCAGCTAGAGACGGCCCTGTCACAAAACACAAGGTGGATAGTGTCTGAGGAGGAAGGTGTTCAGGGTGGTCCTCTGGATGCAGGATCCTATGCCCACTGAAGTGCTCTAACCTGGGGTTGATAAATGCATTTTACTCCTTACCCTTCTCAGGAAGCAATTTTAGACCATTCCTGCAAAGGAGGGGAGAAGAGGAAGAAGAGAAAGAAGAGAAGAGAAGAGAAGAGAAGAGAAGAGAAGAGAAGAGAAGAGAAGAGAAGAGAAGAGAAGAGAAGAGAAGAGAAGAGAAGAGAGGAGAGGAGAGGAGAGGAGAGGAGAGGAGAGGAGAGGAGAGGAGAGGAGAGGAGAGGAGAGGAGAGGAGAGGAGAGGAGAGGAGAGGAGAGGAGAATAGAGGAGAGGAGAGGAGAATAGAGGAGAGGAGAAGAGAGAGGAGAGGAGAAGAGAGGAGAAGAGAGGAGAAGAGAGGAGAAGAGAGGAGAAGAGAGGAGAAGAGAGGAGAAGAGAGGAGAAGAGAGGAGAAGAGAGGAGAAGAGAGGAGAAGAGAGGAGAAGAGAGGAGAAGAGAGGAGAAGAGAGGAGAGAGGAGAGAGGAGAGGAGAGGAGAGGAGAGAAGAGAAGAGAAGAGAAGCAAGAATCTCCAACAATCAATCTCTACACATTTATTCTTGAGGAAGCTCATGGGTGTTTTGCTTTGAGTCTTCAGTTCTCACCCTGCTTCATCACAGAATTTGAAATCAGCCTTTCTGAGAACCTAGCATCAAAGACAAACAGGAAATTCTCAAGGTAGCTGAGTCTCTTGGTTTGTTGAATGCCTACTAGACATTATCCAAATAGACCAAATCTGGAATGTATCTGATTTGAAGAGTGTCATAGTTCTCAACGATGCCCCTCCAGTTTTCTCTATAGGAATTAAAGTCTATATTACCCGGCTGTAACCTTTTACTTTGCATTTATAGACTAATGTTTTCTGCTGAAGTTAGTGAAGAGAGCTATTCAGATTCTTACTACAAACGGGAAAAGGATTTCACCTGTGCCTGGCAGCGCTCCTTCCTTTCTGTGGAATACCAACTAGCTGGATGAGATAAGGCAGTCTTCCATCCGGATTGGCATCAACCCCACCCTCCCCTGGAGGAGTCTAGTTATTAAATTATTTTTTAAAGACTTGTCTTCCCGAGTCTTTGGAGGCAGTACAGCTGGAAGTCATTAGCTGCAATCAGAGGGCAGCCAACAAAAGGGGGACGCTGTGGGTGAACGCCGCCTTTCAGTAGCAGCCATCTGGGCAGAGGGAATTGGGCTTAAACTCCGGAGGGTGGCGGAAGTTATCGGGATCTTGTTATATTTGGACTTGACTTCAGACCCTGAAGGGAAGATTTCTTTCCTGTGGTTTGCTTTCTGGAAGTGGGAGCAGAAGATAGTAGAAGTCTACTAAACAGACCTCTCTCCCCAGGCCATGGTGGTCAAAAAAGACCGGAAGTCTGGACATAAAAAACAGAAATGAACTGGCAAAGGGCCTTGCCCATTTATGACTTGGAGTCTTCTGAAAAGTTGCTTTTCTTGCAGGGAGATATCTCCTACTTCTCCCCTCCTCTGCTTTTCCCAAAGATAAGCACATCTTTTTCACTGCAGCAAAGGACACGTTGCTTGTCTTTTATCTTCCGCACAGAGAACGGTCACCAGGAACATGCTTCAAAATAAGGGAAAACATCCCGTGTCCATTGTGGGGTCCCTGGCCTTTTGGAGGATGTTGAAAATACAAGGTGATGAATGAAATCAAGAGTACACTTTCAGACCAGGCCTGGGCTCAAGCCTGGTTCTTCCTCAGCCTGACTCGTGCCTCAGAAAGCAGATCAGCTCTGGGCCACCACGTCGATGTCTACAAAGTAAGGATAGGAATACAGACCCGGCAACCCAGACTCCATAGCCTTGCTGGGAGAATTCACGATGGGGCCTGTGAAGCACTGAAGGCACACAGGCAGCATTCCATAATCAGGAATTATCCAGACAAGGTGGAGAGTAGAGTTGTGTTGAATTGTGTTAATTAACATCCTCATAGCCACCGGGAAGAATTCAGTGACCCAGCATTTCAAAGAGAGTTAGAACAAAGGTCACGGGGGAGCCGTTTCATCAAGCTAACTAGGAAATAAGTGTATCAGTAAAGAACAAAAGAGAGCCAGTGCTGGGGAGGTAGAAAAGGAGCGGATTTTCATTACCAGACTTCAGAGGTGGCATCCAGAACCTGGGTCTCAAGAGACAGGGTCAAAATACAGATAGGAAACCTCTTCCCTCGGCTTCCATCCTAAAGAGTCTATATTTGGGCCAATCCTGAAGCTGATGAGGTTAAGAAATATTTATGTTGGAAGATTTGCATGTCAAACACTGTTTTCCTCATCTTGGTTTCGGGGCAGCCAGACAGAAGAAATTGGGTGTAATTAAATATAAAAAGTATCAATTAGCACTGATTCTTCCAACCGCCGAGAGAAATGACCAATTGAGAGCCAGCGGGCCAATCTTCTCCCAGGCTTCCAAAGGAATCAGAAACCAGACTCCACCCCACCTAATTTCATGAGCGGGAACAAGTAATGTTTCCTGGACACAGACCCTTGGCAGATCATTGCAGAGTCTAGCACAACGATGGCCGATGTCACAAATCTCAAAGCTTTGCATGGTGTGGATATCCGGTCCTGCGTGGCATCTCACTACCACCCGGCACTGTGCACTTGGGACCTTTGTACCAGAGTGCCAGGGTGAAAGGTGCTGGATCACAGGGTAGAACCAACACACTTCGCACCAGGTCCATGTCCTTACCAAGGAAACAACTTCATCTTCTTTGTCCCATGAGCTCATGCTCCAGTATGGAAAGGGATATCCCGAGATGATAACTTTCCACAGTCGTCCTAGGCAGGCTCCACTGCCACCCTTGCCATCCCAATTGTCCCCTTCTGAGGTTGCTCATGCAGGGTCACTTTCTGCATCTTTCAGCATCAGGGCTCTGGGGTGACTTCCCCAGAGCAAAGGTTTGTGGCCTTTTCTGATTGGTTCTATTCTCTTCCACGTTTTCCCCAGTTCTAATATCCAACCCTTCCAACATGTGCCTACACATATGAAGATTTTGAGAGTTGTCTTAAGTATAAGGTAAATATCCCCTCCTCCTCTCGCCCACCCCGCCCCGTGTCCGTGTATTTGTGTGTTCGATGTAGTTACATGTATGTGATTCCATGATGCAAGCATGTTGCATAAATTCTTCCGTGTGATGGAGCCTCTATTGTTATGTTCCCATTATACAGATGAGGGAAGATGAACCTAGTTCAGTTTTGCTGAATCTATTTTTTTGTTTGTTTGTTTGTTTTCTGTTTTGTTTTGTTTTTCAAGACAGGGTTTCTTGGTATTGCCCAGGTTGTCCTGAAATTCACTCTGTAGACCAGGCTGGCTTCTAACTCAGAAATCCACCTGCCTCTGCCTCCCAAGTGCTGGGATTAAAGGCGCGCGCCACCACCACTGCCCAGCAGTTTGCTGAATCTTATTCCACCTGCTCGGATCTCCCTACTGAGCTGTCTGTTCTTTTCAGCCCTGAAATTTCTACCTCGTTTTATGTCTCTGCATCTTTACTGATACTTCTTCTTTCTTCATCCATCGCTCTCTCTGTTGTCTGTTTTCTTTCAGCTCTTTAGGCTTCTTTGGGACTTTAAGTCACTTTAAGTCAGTATCAAGTAGGCCTCTCATGGGGCCTTGGAGGGGCAGGGGCAGGGGTTCTGGGTTTCGTGCTTGCTCCTGTATTTTCCCTTTGAGGGTTTTCTCTTGTTTGTGTGGTGAGCCAAACTTTTCTATATTTGAAATTAATAGTGCAGTGCCTTGGCGATCAGAGTCTTCTCCCCCCACCCCACCCCCACGGTATACTTGCTCTTGGTTTTGCTTTTATTTGTTATTGTTCTAGACTGTCTCTGAACTGAAGACCAACTTAAATAAAAAATTAAGGTCTTCTCTGATCCTTCTTCCTTTCCCTGGGTAAATGTGTAATTTTATAATTTCTATGTAGCTGCTTTTAAAGTGGGAGGAAAGGGGATTACATTCCTTAAAATCACCTAGAAGTCATTTCAGTGAGGGGTTAGAGACTTGCAACAGTGTGGGTAGACACACTGTGGTTCCCACTGAGCCCCATAAGATACCTTGAGCAGTTCCCGGAATGCCTGTCTAACTGCCTATGTGAAGGCCAAGAGCTGAAATTGAACAGAATTAACCACGACTTACCATACAAACCTCCAATGGAGGTTACAAGCCTTTGGCAGACATCAGAGATCAAAAAACAGTTACATCAGACAAATACTGCCAGAGCAATTGTGGTTGGGTGGACAGACAGACAAACAGATAGTGGTCTCTACTGTGTCATCTCCCTTAATTCTCTAGGGCAAGTTATCTTTTTGTGGCAGTATCTAAGTTTTCCAATATGAAAACTCTTTAAAAGTGTTCGCTTTCAAAAATATAAACTCTATAAAGGACCAAAAATTAATCAAGTCGCAATATCAAAAAAATTTTCAAAAATAACCTAAGCTTAAGACTTGGACTTATAAAATATTGTAATAAATAGTTAAGTACAATAAATACAGAGCACTTTATAAAAGGAAGAGCTAGAAACCACATCCAGGGCTATAGAAATTGACTTTGCATCAGGGAGAAAACAGATATATAACAAGAAGGCAGGCATGGTTGCTGAACGGTCTCTGAGATGTGTGTGCTGAGGAGAGTTATCAAATCCACAACAATCATCAAACAAAATTAGGGCAAGGTACCATCAAGAAGGTTCCAAGGGAAAACTGAGACATTCACTAGGACACTGATGCTAATTGAAAACTATCAGTCAGCCAGATGAGCCCAGAGATGCAGCGGCCGAAGCAGCGAAGAGTCTTAGGATCATTTCTCTACCCAGTGAGATCACACATCCTCTTCCGGAGATCTGAGCTAAAAGAGTTCAGGGTTGAAGTAACGTGTTGAATGGTAGCCAAGCCACTCCTGGTATTTTTCTCCTAACCCTGCTGCCAACTGATTGAAAAGACTCAAGATTTCAAAACCCCAGTGTGCCTGACACTCCAGGGTGGGTAAGTTGCTATGAACAAAGAACATACCGGTTCATCTTCGCCCTGCGCCAGGCACAGCTGTTGGGAAAGAAAAGGAAACCCATTTTAAAGCATTTTAAATCTACTCTCTATTCCAGACTGTGAAGCTGCTCGGTTTAGGCTCTGAAATATGCTTACTTTAACCCATCTTTGTTGACACAGCCACAAACTTCAGCAAATACTGAAGCCAGACTCAACCAAAGTTCTTAGAAACTTTCATATGTGAGCAAAATCCGCCCCCCATCCGTTTTGCCTAATGCTCATCTGCTGTAATTTCTGCCAAGTTCTAAAAAGGAACTCTTCCAGCATTTTCTATTCTATATTTTACAGTTAAAAAAAAAAAGTCAATTGGACAGCACTTGCCCATTTGAAGCACTAGTAAATGTTGCCTCTTCCCTCAAGAGGCTTTTCCCCAGTCTTCCCTTGTATCCTATTTCACAAGCAGTCCTCCTAACTAACCCACAGGACCTTCCTTCTTTGGCTACCATTGTATCAGGATTGTAGGCCTTGCACCTGCAGAAGACAAACAAACAGAAGCCAAAGCCTTGGGTTGTGGGACAAGGAGGATCTTCTTTATCAAAGACCCCTAGATGTGTACACACTTGACTGTCCTTCTACCAAGAGTTCATGTTCTCTCCACCTTGTCAATAGACTCTACTCTCTAGCCTGGTATCATGAATCCTGCCAGGATTCAGAGCCAATATTTTTCATACTATAATTGTCTACATTTGGCCAGTTTCTGAAATTTTCTCTGCACATCCGCATCCTTGTCAACCAGTCTAGGTCACACCTTTCTCTACTGGAAGCTTCGCATCTGGCTCTTCCCCTCTTCCACCCCACTTCCCTAACCCTGTATCCAACATTCTGCACTTCCTGTCAATGAGCACATTCCTAAGACCTGTTCCCTCTCCCCCATTCTCCTCTCCCACTAGGGAAGAAGCCCTGAATGCTCACCCTTAAATATGGCCTCCTGTAGTTGTATTAATTCTAACATTTTCTCTCCCCATCTCTCTCACATGTATGCATGAACATATATGTTTATGTGTACATATGTGTATATGTGCACACATGTGAAGGCTCTGATGTCAACATTGAGTGTCTTCAATTGCTTTCCACTTTACATTTTGAGACAGGATCTCTCCCTGAGCCTGGGGCTCACAGTTTTTCATCCAGACTGATGGTCCAGCAAGCCTTGGGGGTTTTCCTGTCTCCATCTCCCCAAAGCAGCAAGCTCTTCGCCAACAGAGCCATTGACCTCACGCCCAACTAGCTTCTTTTTCCAACTTCTTTCCATCTGTAAAAGTCATAGCAAACACTTGTGACACCTGCTCCTTCAAGACCTCCCTGTGTCCTCCAGTGTTGAATTAATTCTTCCTTCTTCCTGTCTATGCCTTCCTTGTGGGAATTGCAATATCTCTGCAGTGTTAGAGCTATTATATGCATTGGCACCTTCTTTGTCAGATATAGAGAAAAATCTCAGTTGACTCCTATTTCTGTCTCCCCAACATCTCTTCTCCCAGAGTCTCTGTTTCCAAAACATGTGCATGTCTTAGGTTAATAATAAAGCATAAAATATACTGTTATGCTAATCTCTCTTTATATAAAAATGAGCATATAAAGAGTTGGACATATTTGCCAGCCAGCTTGAGATTATCTAAGAAAAAAAACAAAGGAAATATTTATTGAGACACTAACAAGGCCACAGAGACGTATCAACAAGGAAACAGTGCATTGCAACCTTCACCTTCCTGTGATCATTAAACTTTTTTATCCCAGATTTTGTGGCAGCATCTTATTACAGACTAATATCTAGTTTAGTTAGTTATTGAAACTTTTGTTGAGAACAGTGTGTGAGTTTCAGCCAGGCTTCTGCCTTTTGATGCTCCATCTTCCTTGTCAATGTATCTGGATCTAGAATCACCTAGGAGATACATCTCTGGGCATACTTAGGAGGACATTTCAGAGGGCTTTAACTGAATTGGAAAGAGTAATACAGAACATGGACAGCACCATGCCACAGGCTGGGGTCATGGTAAATGTAAAACATAGAAAGCAAGGGAACACCCGCATGCATTCCTGACGGTGGAAATGTGACCATTTGTACAGGTTGCTGCCGGCATCCCCTCCCCGACCATGATGGACTGTATTATCCCGCTGTGACCAAATGAACTCTTCCTTCCTTAACTTGCTTTTGTCTGATATTTTTCACAGCAGTGAACCAGTAACTAATACACACATTCATGTTCTAATGAAACCATTCTTGGTATGATTCCTCTGCTAGGCTTACTCAGAATTTTAGAAGGATCTCTCTTCCTGTAGTAGTTGAGTCACATTCATCAGAAAAGAAGAAGCCTAAAAGCTTGGGGGAAATGTCAGACTTGATATCAGATTTAAAAAAATAAATAAATAAAGCATACTTTCCTGATATTCTTGCAAGGGTACACATTCCTACATAACAATAGCTGATAGAAATACTCTGTTCTTTGTTAGAAAATGAAACCTTCTTATCTTAAAAATTCACTGTGGTGTCTCAAGTTTTACAAATCAGTTTCCTTCCACATATATAATAAAATATCCAAGGAAAAATATTTTATTGTTAGAGAAGCTACATTTAAAGTGTGGAGGGCCTTGGCGCTCTCACGTTCCCTGTGTGGATCTGACACGGCACACAAGGCCTTCTGTAACCTGCCCCTCGGTGCCTTCACATCCTTGGGCACCCGACAGCTCACCTACCTCTCAACCCACCGGATATCTTTGTTGTTTTACTTACGTCTCAGATCTGACATTCTTTCCCCTTCTCTGCTAAATAAAGCCGTTGAGTGGGTTACCTTCTTTTGGTTGTTTACCTTGGCAGGCTCCCCGTTGAGTCATTACCAGAGGGGGCAGTTGTCTGACATCTGCTTTCACATTGAACTCTGTGTCACACTTGGGTATCAAGTAGGAGGACCTCTGGGACAAGTAGCACCCCAGAGAATGAAGACTTATCCATCTCTTCTCTCTTGAAACTGGGGTACCAACACAAACTTGTTAAACTCGGCTGTCCTGCCTCTTCAAGGACTTCCACCTTGAAGGTCTGTTCCAGCCAGAGATAAGAATTTCCCAAGCTTGCTTTCATGTAAATGGGGCCATTAGGGTATCTATATCCACAATGTATGAACAGAAATGCTATTTGTCACGTTGGCCCAGTTGCTTTAGAAATGGCTAAGGTTTCTCTCCCTCTGCTTTCTGATATATACCCACTGGAAGCAGAAGATTCTAAACCTGACCACAGGATGAGAAGAGCCACTCTACGGAAGAAAGCATCCTACTACATAACATCTGACTGAGCAAGAAATACATTTCAGCTGGGTTAAGTCACTAAAACCTGGGCCACTTTGGTACAGAAGTAACACATTTTATCAATACACATTTATTTTAACTCTGTGTAGCAAACTTGACCCTCCAAGTTCTGGTCATCATGTATAGATCAGAGAGGAGAAAGCAGGGAGAATAAGAAGGGAATTTTCAAGGACAGAAAGAGTGGAAGAGAAGACAACCTATGTAATAAAGAACTATAGTCAGGCTCCACCTCAGATATAATCTGCTCAAATCCTCACTGTCGGCCAAGTCTACTGTAACCAAGTCATTTACTCATTCTGTCACTGTGTCCCTCACACCTGACGCATCCAGAGATACAGAAGGCTTACTACAAGCACGTGCCAATGCATTATCAAATGAAAGTATGAATACTAGGCCCTTGAGTCCCCATAAAACAATCCTAAGAAATAAAATCTCCCTAATCCTGAATAAAGATTATGATGTTTTGGTAACTATAAAATGAGGTCTCTTTAGAAAGCAAGTTGGGCCACTACATGATGCCTAGACGTGCCAGTGGCTCTGGCATCTCACACCTGGAAGCTTTCTCTTCAAAGAATGCAAAAAATAAATCAATCAATAAATAAATACATAGGAGTTCATTGCTTGTTATTAATCATCTGAGACTTAATTTGTGGCTATCAGATTAAAGGCATTTTCCCCTTTATTTTCTTAATCTCCAAAGTTAGCCACTAATTACAGCAAAAACCTTCAGATTTTATTTTGAAAAAAGAGGAAGGATAGAGAAATTTCTTTTTAAAAAATTCAACTTGCCTATCAAGTAAAAGGAGAAGAGACGACATGTGGTGAAGGGGCCAATTTAAGCCACATCCTATAGTGCAATGGCCCAATTATTACTATATATATCTAATATATATTATATATATATATGCTAAATTTCCTCCGGTCCTGCTGATCAGACAGCAGCAGCTCACTGATTCTGTTTATCTCTAAGCCATTACCCAGTTGTACAGTAAATCTGCATTTCCAAGGTGGTCTAAAATAGCAACCCACGCCGACTAAATTTGTTTTGGGACATATCAGGCAACAGCTAGAAATTTTTAAATGACCAACTTGTATTCCACCAAGGCACTGAATGAATTGATTAGGAAAAAAAGCTAAAAATTGAGCGGTATTTTTTTGGAATAGGCTAAGGTTAGTGCTGCCAAGGAAAAATATGTAACTACCAAGAGAATGGCCATCAATTGCAGCTGATTTTCAAACACAGCAGTGACACACACACACACACACACACACACACACAAATGGTATTCAGTGAGAAGCGACGAGTTGTTCTTTCCCCCCTCTCGATGCCCCTTTCCAGCCAGGCCAGTGATAAAAGCAAGACATCAGCCACATACTCAAGTCCCTAGTAATAAAACTGTGACAGGGAATGGTGGAGTATTCCACCACCCAAGGGCTTCCTTCTCAGCGCAGACCACCTCTGATTGGGAGGTCAGCTTGGCGCACATGCTGTGCAAAGGGCTAACATTCGGTGGACCGACATGTTGTGATTGACTGCCTTATGACAGAGTGTGTGGGGCTGCGTGTGTGAAGAGGGCTCTCTGGAGAGACAAGCCCAGCTATTGTTTGGCTGCTCTCGTGTAAGCGGGTGCCCTGCGGTAACCCCCTTGCTCTGAAATACTCATATTGGTTATTTCAAAGTTGGGTGCAGAATTGTGCTTTCCCGTGTCTGTCACTAATGACTTGCAGCTGTTGCTAATCTGTGCCTCTGATTCCCTTTGATTACTATGTGTATTGATGCCTGTGGTAAATAGGCATCTGCCAGGTGCCAGCACAATCAGGGGAAAAATATAAAAAGTTCCCTGTTTCAAATTCAATGTGACATTGTGCAAGTTGAGAGGCAGCCATTTAACTATTCAGAGGAAACAGCTTTCTGGGGCACCTCCGGCCTCCTGGCCAGGGGTGTTCCTCCCATTCCTCCCTCCACCCTCCTCTCCCAGTGATTTTTTTTCTTCTTCTTCTTCTTCTTCAGTCATGAGAAGAGGGTTTCCATACCACGTGTCATGAGCAGAAAACAATATCTGGATGGGCCATTGTGACCAACCTAGAGGGAACGTTCCTTACCTCCCTCCCTCCCAGCAGATGTAGACTTTGGGAACGTCACCTGTCCCACCAAGGTTGCGAATGTCTTCCCCCTTCAGCAGCCATTTTGTCTCCGGGGAGCCCAGCTTACTCACTGTGTCATCTGTGCGTCACAGTGCTGGGGAGAGATACCTCACAAAATACTTAAGGAAGACCAGATTTGGGGGAGGGGCTCACAGTTCCAGGGGTCACAGTTGATCGTGGCAGGGAATATGGCAGCAGAGTGAGGCTGTGACATTGTGTCTACAGTCAGAGAGACGGGAATGCTGGTACTTAGCTCACAGCCCCTCTTCACTACAGCCAGGCTGCCTCTTCCCACATCACTTAACCTAAACTAGATAAGCCATTACAGATATGACCTGGCCTTTGTCCCACTGCCTTTAAGTTATTTGTATTGTGTGTATTGGTGTTTTGCCTGCATGTACACCTGTGTGAAGGTGTCCGGTCTCCTGGAACTGGAATGACAGACAGTCATGAGCAGCCACGTGGGCACAGAGCCCGGGTCCTCTGGAAGAGCATTCAGTGCTCTTAACCACTGAGCCGCCCCTCGTTCCACTCTGAAACCCCATCGAGTTGACAATGGGGGGTTAACCGTCACGCTCAGGAAGCACTCCGGGTAGCATCGCCAGCAGAAAAATCTGGAGGGAATCTGTGAGGAAACAAAGCAAGATGGAGATGTTCCAGAAAAGATGCAAAGACAGCAGCCAGAACCCAACACCTGCAGGGAGAATGGAAGGACTCCTTCCCAGGGCTGTGTCTTAGAGAAGCAGAGGAAGCCAGCCAGAGTTTGACCACATCCTACTCTTAGGCAGAAATCTCCGAGTTCCATGTGTGGAAAGAGCTCCTGTTGTCCCCAGGTGAGGTTCTTCCATATGACCTTCTCTACCTTCTTTACAGCCATAGCAGAAGCGAGGTCCTGGACATCGGCGAGTAATGGCTCTCCTCCTTTGATGGGGAGAGTTCCTCTGTATCATCCGCATCTGATTCTTCTGTCGTAACTCATGAAGACAACACTGAATCCGTCACTTTGGTTTCTTGTTGTAAAAAGGAAGAGCTTCCTCAGATAGCTGTCCATTAGTTATCTTTTCACTACTCACGAGCATGTCAAGGCAGATCAACTTTGGAATCAATTATTGGGTTGAAAGATAAAGCACCCCAAAGCAAAGACTCACAGCTGGTAAGTCAAGAATCTTAAAAAAAAAAAAAAATTAGTGCAGTGCCTGTGGTATGGGTATAGGTGCACATTAAATAGATCTTTGACTCTTACAGAACTCTCAAAATAAAAGTCTGCTTGAGTTCTTTTTTAAAGCCCTTCTTGGGCAGTCTGAAACCTGACACTGCTTGCAAGGGATTAGCCTCACAGAAAGTGTCCAAGATTAGTTGGTCACTTTGTATCAAATCATAAGAAAGTGTCCACTCTAGACATCTAATGCCTATGGCTTCAAAAATCACTCAGCAACACTAGATGAGCCAGTTAGAACATAAATTTAAAAGACTCCTACGTCTAAGTCAGAAGACACCAGTATGTGTTCCTCAGCCCTGGGATCAAGAGATGGCTCCGTCCTAAGTAGCCATCAGGGTCTTGTGGGATATATATATATATATATATATATATATATATATATATATATATATATATCATATATATATAGGGTATATATCCTATATATTAATTATATATATCATATATATAATTTCATACATATTTTTCAGATATATATGAAAAACCTTTGAGTGGGAGAAAACCCAAAATTAAGATCAGCAAGATACCACAAAACTGTGCATCAGTATTCTCAGAAACAGACAACCCAAGCTAAGAATTCTTTATCTGGAATATTTGAGACTAGAAGTACTTTAGATTTTAGAATTTTGGGGCATTTTGTTTGGTTTTGGTTTTGTTTTCTGCAGATTTTGGAATATTTACATATACATGATATCATAGCTTCGATCACGAAAGAAAAACTCTTTCTGTTTCATCAGCACTCCATACATCTACCTGAAGAGAGCGTTGCCCAATATAGCCCGTGCACCCGTCTTTCCACGGTGACCTGTCTGTCCCATGAGGTCAAGTGTGACATTTCTCTCCTTATGCTATCAGCTTGGTGCTAAAAGAGTTTTAGATTCTGGAGCACTTCAGAGTTTGGATATTTCCAATTCCCAGTTACTCAGACAGCACACAGGTCAGAACTGTTTCACTACACTGCTTTTTCCTTAAGTGGGTTGGGGAAACAAATTCCCCAGGATTAAACCAAAGACAGCTAAGAAGATCCTGAGAATCTGCAAAGGGGAAATTGTAGTACAACCACTTTGAGCTCATCCCCGACTTACAAATAAATGAAACTCAGACTATGATTGTTTTATTTGGTTTTGACAATTCCTGGGGGACAACCCCTAATATACTCTTCTAACTGCTGACCTGGCTGCCTCCCAGGTGTACCCCAGATACTTGCTATTTCTCCTGGCTATGAGCTCATGGTCCCTCTCCCCTCTCCTCTCCTTCCTCCCCCATCTCCTCCTGGTCTCTCCTCACTCATCTCTCTTCTTCACCCACAACCAGGTAACTCAAAACCCACCTACCTCTAATTCCCTCTGGTAATTGGCTATAGTCAATTTTATTCAACCAATTGGTTTTTATTATTTAACCAATTTTTTTTAATCAAGGCATAAGGTTTGCACAACAAAAGCTTGTAAATGTGAAAACTGATTTGTAGGACTAGACCTCTGATATAGAATTTAGCATTCCAATAGCTAGCAACAGACCAAGCCTCAACAGGAAATACTGACTTTATGAGACTCAGACAATCCAGTGGGACTGTCTGAAGACTGGGTACATCAGAGAGCCTGGAGTCCACACCCACCCTCCCTGTCAAAGCTTCACAGAGGATACAGAAACACCAGCGCTCTGGAGGCAGAGACAGGAGGATCTAGGTGAGTTTGAGGCCAGCCTGGTCTACAGGCTAGTTCCAGGACAGCCAGAAAACACAGAGAAACTTTGTCTCAAAAAGAAACAAACACACACATAAACAAACCACTACTCTACCACTGATAATCAGAAAAGAGGTCGATCGACACGGAAAACCTATCTATAGAATCAACCTACTGAACCATCTCCCACCTTCACAAAGGAATGAATGCAAGAACAGGACCAGGGGCTGAGCATGTGGTACAATCCTTTAATCTCACCACTCAAGAGACAGAGGCAGGTGGAGCTCTGTGAGTTTGAAACCAGCCTGGTCTACTTATTGAATTCCTGGCCAGTTAGGACTGTGCAATAAGATGTTGTCTTCGACAAATAAAAAAGTTTGAAACAGGGTGGGTGGGAGGACAGGGGAAGAGAAGGGGGCTTGCGGGACCTTCGGGGAGTGGGGGGGCTAGAAAGGGGGAAAACATTTGAAATGTAAATAAATTATATCGAATAAAAAAAAAAGTTTGAAACAAACAAACAAAAAACAGCAGAGCAGAACAATCTTGCCCTTCCTGTGACATGGCTTCTCAGAATAGCTAGTGATCTTGCCGCTAGCTTTAAATTGCTGCCAACACATCTGAATACAAGGGATTCCAGAAAGAGTCACGAGGGGGATATCGCCCTGGAACTCTATGTCGAGGCTCTGCATCAGGTCAGAATCCTGAACTGGAAACAAGAGATGAGGGCAGCCAAATGTAGAAATCAACTGGGTCTTTGGTCCAGCAGCATCCCTGATCCATCCTCAACCAAACCCTTGCCCAACCAAAATCCCAAAGGCAATCCTAAAATGTGCCCTTGGTGATATCAGCCCTGGTTGTCCCTTCTCTGACTTGTGATAGAATGTGCATCTAATGCTTAGTGTGCCCAGTGCACAGTTCCTGCAGGTCACTGCAATGTTGTGTTAACACACACACACACACACACACACACACACACACATCTTATACTATACTTCCCAGCATAGATGCAAGTAGTGTTCCTGGTATATTATCTATAACATGAAATACTTAAGTCAAGAACTTTGAAATTTTCCAAGTATTGTATATCCTTTTAAAGATTACTAAAGCATAACATATATGCATCTAGGGAGTCCCACAGTTCAGTAAGATTCAATATATTCTCATCTTGAGTTGTCTAAATATATTTGATGTAAAAGCCCTGTGTTAATTCTTCATAGAGTAGGGACTTGCAGAGCACTTTATTATATTTATTCATTTTCCTATGTAAAATAGAACATTTAACTATCTGAAGATTGTCAATTTTAGGATGAACTTTATTCAGATCAGTTTTTTTTTTGGGGGGGGGGGGGTTGGGGTTTTCTTGGTTTTTTCCAAGACAGGGTTTCTCTGTGTAGCCCTGGCTGTCCAGGAACTTACGCTGTAGACCAGGCTGGCCTCGAACTCACAGATCCACCTGCCTCTGTCTCCCAAGTGCTGGGATTACAGGCGTGCGCCACCACTGCCCGTAGGATGAACTTTAATGACATCATCTATATAATTTGGCCCATAAACTGATTATGATATTTTACTTATAGACCTTGGTAATGATCCAGATGAGACAAAAGTATGACTATTGAAACCCATCTGACGAGACTTATTTTGACTCTTTATGTCTTAATAGACTATTTTATATTTTACATTTTTCATTTATATTAATGACAGTGGGCAATGCTGTGGTTTTTACCAAAAGGATGCAATCTCAGAACTTACCTCACAATGGCAGGTACAGAGAATCATATTCTCTGCTCCCAGCCCTCAAATCTCTGTAAGTAACTACTCGGTGGGTTAAAAACTGGCTTTCTCCAGGAGCTGGAGAGAGGTCTCAGTGGATAACAGCAGGCGTATCAGTGGATACCAATGCGATCAACATGCTGCTCGGGACAGGGCCCAAACAACAAACACTTCAGTTCCCTTCTTATAGCGTGGACAGCACGGTGTCCTTCCCCATTAGCAAAATTGTTTGTCTCGACTTTACTGAATTTAACCAACTTATAAGAAGCCGAGATCCCAGGTTCTGTGGCTTACATTTCAGGAGGAAAAAAAATCACCTTTAAAAACTTTGATTTTAAAGATGATCAGGGTTATGCCCCTGTGCCTGAGAAGACCAGAAGAGGGCATCATGTTCCCTGGGACTAGAGTTACAGGTAGGTGTGCTGTGTCCAACAGGAGTGCTGGGAACCCAGCCTCCGAAGAGCGGTGTGTGTGTTGATATCCACTGGGACATCTCTCCAGCCCACATGGAAAGTCAGCTTTAAACCCACAGAGTAGCTACTTATAATATTTTGAGGGTTGGGAGCAGAGAATGTGACTGTCATTGTGAAATACTTGTGGAAAGTTCTTGAGGTTGTATTCTTTGACAAAAACCACAACGTTGCCCACTCTCATTAATATAAATGAAATATTTGTATTAATATATGAAAAGGGGCAGAGAAAGGAATATGACAAGACTGGGAAATAAAAACAGAATAATCAAAGAAAAAACAAATTAATTGCCTTTAGATTATTCACAACTTTAGGCAATACCCTTGACTGCAAAAGCATGATAGAAAGACAAGGTGGTTGTCTTCAGAGTGTGGTCCCCCAGCCCAGCAGCAGCACCTGAAAACACCTCAGAAACAAACCTCCTCGACCCTCACCCCAGACTCACTGACTGCGGAACTCTGAGAAGGGGTGGGAGGGTTGCAGAGAGGATTGCTTTCCCATGCCCTCCAGGAGACAAGGAAATCGATCACAGAATCATTTTCATCACCCTGGTGACTGATAACAGGAAGTTAATCCAGGTAAAATAATCATATTAAAATAAAGGATGGAACGACACGGGGAGGGAAGCAGCTGATTTTATCAAAAGATCAATGATCAGGGGATGGGGATTTTCTGTTCATTTCGAATTCTGTCCCCAGATCTTCTGGACAGCTGATTAACGCGCGCTCGCGTGTACACACACACACACACACACACACACACACACACACACCATACCTTGTCTGCCCCTTCCTGTTTCTATGGGATCCAATGAAAGCAAGTTGGACAACTTGTAAGGACTACTGAGATACAGGGGATGTGCAGGAAGAGAGGGATTAAATAGCCCAAGCAGGACACCCCAGAGGTCCAGTTTAAAGGCAACTTTAACAAAGAAACAAATAAGAAGTGAGATGGCTGGAGAACCACAGTGGCGCCACCTGCTGGCCTTTGCTTATCTGTACACCTCAGACTATAGGTCGATAGATACTGCGCTCTTATGTATACACCTCAGACTATAGGTCAATAGTGTGTACTTACTTATACTTCAGAGTATAGGTAGTGTTACTAAAATCTGGACAGCTGATTAACGCACACACACACACACACACACAACACACACACACACACACACACACCATACCTTGTCTGCCCCTTCCTGTTTCTATGGGATCCTCAGACAATACAATAGATACTGTTTACTTAATTTGCATCAGACTATAAAAACCAAGGATTTGAAGAAATCTCTAAAGTACAAGTATGCAAGAAGGTAAAATAATGATATGCAATTTTTTTTTTTTTTTAAGAAAGGAGTAAAGAGCCAGGTGGTGGTGGTACACGCTGGGAGGCAGAGGCAGACGGATTTCTGACTTCGAGGCCAGCCTGGTCTACAGAGTGAGGTCCAGAACAGCCAGGGCTACACAGAGAAACCCTGTCTTGAAAAAAAGAAGAAGGAGGAGGAGGAGGAGGAGGAGGAGGAGGAGGAAGAAGAAGAAGAAGAAGAAGAAGAAGAAGAAGAAGAAGAAGAAGAAGAAGAAGAAGAAGAAGAAGAAGAAGAAGAAGAAGAAGAAGAAGAAGAAGAAGAAGAAGAAGAAGGGGAAGGGGAAGAAGAAGGGGAAGAAGAAGGGGAAGAAGAAGGGGAAGAAGAAGGGGAAGAAGAAGGGGAAGAAGAAGGGGAAGAAGAAGGGGAAGAAGAAGGGGAAGACGGGGAAGAAGAAGGGGAAGAAGAAGAAAGGAGTAAAAAAAGGGGGGGGAAGAGAGGGAGGAAGAGGAAGGGAGGAGAGGGGTAAAGGTGAAAGGGAGAAAGAAAGGGAGGGCGAAGGAGGAGAGAGAGGGAGGGAAAACAGTGAGATCCAAGAAAAACAAGGGGAGAAGAATAAGATGAAGCCACGGGTGAGCTTAAAGTTTACTTGTAAACATGACAAGATCCACAAGAATAAAGCCAAACAATGACTTAGGAAAACCCCATTCCCTCTTGACACTGAATCCATGGGAAAATGACCACTGAGGACTACTATTTTACAGAACAACCTTCTCAGTACCTTTTTTTCTTTTTTCTTTTTTCTTTTTTTTTTTTTTTATTTTTGAGATGAAAATTTGGTGGTGAAAATCTCAAGCTGTGCCCACTCTCAGGACTAAGCAGTGATTATTTCCTGCAGATATTTGAGAATGGAACTTGAAGCTCAGAAAGTCAAGAATAAAACTATAATTGAGGAGCTGGAGAGATGGCTCAGCAGTTAAGCGATCAGGCGCCCCATCCAGAGAACCCTGGTTCAGTTCCCAGCACCCACAATGGGCCGGGTCCTCCCTTAGCAATCACTAGTCAACAAAATGCTCCCACATACCTGCCTAGCGACAATCTTACGGATTGAACTGAATTCCTCATTCCCAGATGACCTCATTCCCAGATGATTCAACCTTGTGTTGAGTTGCCAAAAAACTAAGTAGCAAAATTGGCCACTTGTCAATGTATCACACAAACAGATCACTATCAAACCATAACCTTGTCTCCTGAGTCTCACTCTTAATTCATAATATAAAGCATAATCCACTTTTAAATGTTTCCCAAATCCTTGAAAATCCCAATGGCTCAAAAGTCTCAGATATCTTAAATGTAAGTTCATAGAAATATCAAGTCATATACATCCAACCTGTCCAAGTAGATGATCCTATTCCAAAAGAAAACAGTCACCAGTACAGCAATGGATACTCATATCAGAGCAAAATCAAACCCAGCGAAGAAAACACTGAATCTTGCGATTCCAATGATCCTAGCACCTGAGATTGGGACATGGTATTCTGGGTTCCAACCCTGCTACACCATGCCAAGCCTTGGCTGCTCTTTATAACCCCTTCAGTCCCTGGGTTGCCACTGCAACTGTTGGCTGTGTCTTTCCCAAGGGCCTCTTCTGGTCTCATAATGCCAAGCCTCAACTGATTGCCGTGACCCCTTCATGCCTTTAAAATCACCTTGAACACCCCCACACATTACGAAGTCGAACTTCCAGCTTGACACACATCCCTGCCCTTCTGGAAGCAGCTTAAGGTCTGTGTACAAACATTAAGGAAATACTTCCCAAAAGATTTCACCTGAAGGATTCTTGTCTCCAATCTTGATCCCTTAGCCCCAGCTGGCCAGAAGCTACAGATTCTTAACTCAAATACGTTAAGTGAACAGCCATGATGGGGCCTTTGAGAGACTCTCAAACTGCCCTCTGAAATCTCGCAAGCCAAGCCTCCCTATCTGCATTGCTCTCAATGGTCTCTTCAAGGCTCCCCCAAAACAGCCCATTAGCACTCAGCAGCTTCTCCAGCCCAAGGCTCCAAACTCTTTCTACAAAAGTCCTCCTCAAACCAACGTGATTTTCAAGTCTGTCATAGCAATGCCTCATGATCCCAATAACATTTCTGTCCTGGTTTGCTTTCTACTAGCATGAAAAACAGCACAACCAAAAGCAATGTGGGGAAGAAAGGGTTTATTCAGCTTATGGCTACACATCTCAGTCCATCATTAAAAGAAGTCAAAGCAGGAACCCGGAGGCAGGAACCCGGAGGCAGGAATTAAAACAGAGACCGTGGAAGGATGGCTTGTTCTCTGCTTTCTTAAACAACCCAGGAGCACCTGCCCCCAGGAGTTGCATCACCCTCAATGGGCTGGGTCCTCCCACATCAATCATTAATCCAGAAAATGTCCCCATTGGCTTACACCAATCTGATTCAAATGCATTTTTCTCAATGAAAGTTCCCTCTTCCCAGGTGACCTTAGCTTGTGTCAAATTGACAAAAACCAACCAGCAGTGGGCGGTCTCCTCCTGGGTCATGATCCACTTGTTTCCATCAGGAACACACCAGGGTTACTTTGCTCCCTTTTCATATATCATAAACATAAAGATAAAAACCATAAAGGAAAAGGGATACTGTCAATCTTCTGTTTTAAAATATTAATGCACCCTTAAACGACATCAGTATCAACAAGAACAAATCAAAGGCAAAGGAGCGTTCCCTGCCTTCTGCCCTCTTCACGCAAAGCACTGCCATATCTCCATACAACTTAAGAACCATACACAACAGATACTCCCAGGGATCGTGTGACCCTGGTGTAGTCATGAAAAATGCGGAACGGTCCAACATATACAGTGTGCATGCTGACCAGTTACCCAGACATGGTTTGTGTTAGGCAGTAACATACAAAGTTATTAATGGTTTGGGTTGAGGTTTAATTTTTTTTTTTTAGACAAGAGTTTCACTGTATAAATGAAACCAGCTAGAACTCACTAGCCCAGGCTAGCCTCCATTTTGCAGCCACCACCCTTCCTATAAGTAACAGTATGAAAAAGAGGCAATACAAGGTTTTCTTCTTCCTCCTCCTCCTCTTCCTCCTCTTCCTCCTCCCCCTCCTCTTCCCCTTCTCCTCTTCCTCCTTCTCTTCCTCTTCTTCCTCCTCCTCTTCTTCTTCTTCCTCCTCCTCTTCTTCCTACTTCTCCTCTTTCTCCTCTTCTTCCTCCTCCTCTCCTTCCTCCTCTCCTTCCTCCTCTTCTTCCTCCTCTTCCTCCTCCTCCTCTTCCTCCTCCTCTTCTTCCTCCTCCTGCTCTTTCTCCTCCTCCTCCTTGTTTTTCAGTGCTGTGGGTGCTATGGATGCATGCCCACAGGTTTGCGCTGTTGCAGGGAATCAGGTTTTTCTTATTAAAGAAAGAATTTTCAAGTAACTACACGAAATGAGAGGAAAGCTACTAGTAAAGCCATGCTCCCGACTGCAGCTATCCAGAAGGGGCGATACGAAAATCAGCTGAGACCTTCAGGACCACTTCATTATTTGATGATGAATATACAAAGCCCTTCCAAAGGTGATGTCTATGACTTCCAGCTGGGCACAATATCCAGCACCAGCGTTTGTAATGATAATGTACCACTGCCCTCTAGTGTGTAACCTAAGAAGATAACTTACTGAGGGGAAAAAAAGAAAGAAAAAGAAAATCATAAACAGCATACCAGGTGATTGTTTTGCTTTCTGAGTCAGGGTTTCACCCAGCGTAGGCTGGCCTTGAACCCCTAATCTTCCTGCCTCTACCTCCTGCCTTCTCACCTAGAGAAGGGGCTGGGATTACAGTCCTGTGCCACCACGCTCAACCGAAATTATTTTTATCTGCAAGTCTCGAAGTATTCTCCTTCCAGGTGAATGAAAGGGGCAGAACGAGTAAAGTAGCCCAGTGCGCAGGACTCCAGAGCTGCAGGGCTGGGCCCACACCTCAGGTCACAAGAGTGCTAGCTCTCCAGATGAGGGTGCTCCCCACGTATCACCTTCCTAACCTGCATCCTCAGGCTGGGTCATCCGTTAGGAGTCCCCTTTGTGGCCTGGGTCACTGTTTCCAGCCATACAACTCACTGCTCAAGTCCCTTTATCCCTATGAGTCCAGTGCATCCTCAACCACAAGTTCAAATCCTTACAATAGTTTAGCTACAAAAAAAAAAAAAAAAAAAAAAAAAAAAAAGCAATGGTTAATGAGGCCTCGTTGACAAGAATAGTCTATTATCAGCAAGCTAATGACCGCTTAGGCCGTGGTGGGGATGCCAGCCTACAATTAGGTCTACAGTGATGTACAAACAGAAAGGGACTCTGTGAGAGTTAAACATGATCCTTTAGTCCAATTGTTCATTGGAGAAGAAATAAAACAAACCTTAGATCCCAACCCGAAAAAGCCCTAAACTCACACTTGGGAATGCTAGGCAGAAACTCTTTCAAAAATACTCTGCATTAAAGGGAGATTTGCTCCACCCCCACCCCCACCCACCCACCCCCCTCCCCGCATGGCTCATAGGACAGTATTATTGTTATTTTATTTTGTTTTATTTTATTTTATTTTTTACATTTTACTTCACTTTGCCTATTGCAACTTTCCAAAGCTTTTCCTCTGAACAGGTACCATCTGTGTCAACATCAAAGATGTGTTAAATCTTAGCCAAATCTCTTTAGGTATTGAAAAGGATCTGAGTATTAACTAGTGGAATAAAATGAAGTTTTTATAACTAGATGGGAGTGGTTTGCTCCATTGAAGAACAGTGCGTTGCTGCAGAGTAAGGTTCGCTAGCAGTGACGTAAAGCACTTACTTAGCATGACCCAGGCCCAGGATTTGAAGAAATAACAATTAGGTTATGAGGTCAGACCACGCAGAGCTGGGTTTGCCCGGCAACTTTCCTAAACTAAAGTCTTTGAGAGCCTCACCTTAGAAACCCCTTGCTGAGAGCTAGACGCCACAGCCTAGCACCTCACGCCTTTAAGAAAGGGATTTGTTAGTTTGCACATTGCTAGGAAAAAAGGCCACACAAACGCAGCTTGAGGAAGTGGGGTTGGTTTTAGCTCACACTTTGCAGTCCATCATATCAGGAAGTTCTCCTGGGGTGGCCCGGTCACCCAGAGCCTACATTCAGAAAGCAGAGAACCTACCAACCCCCAAAGCTCCCAGAGACTAAGCCACCAATCAAAGAGTACACATGGAGGGACCCATGGCTCCAGCCGTGTATGTAACAGAGGATGGCCTTTTCAGACATCAATGAGAAAAGAGGCCATTTGTCCTGAGAAGGCTCGATGCCCAAGTATAGGGGAATCCCAGGACAGGGAAGCAGGAGTGGGTGGGTTAGTGAGTGGGGTGTGGGCGTGGGGAGGAGGGATAGGAGGTTTTGGAGGGGTAACGAGGAAAGGGGCTATCTCTTGAAATGTAAATAAAGCAAATATCTAACAAAGCAGAGAGCCAGGAGAGATGGTTCTCAGCTGCCTTTCTTCTTGTTTCAAGAGTCTGGGGTCCCAGATTATGGAACGGTGTCACCCACTTTTAGATTGAGTCTTTGCACCTTAATTAGCCCAATCTAGAGAGTCATTCAGAGATGGGCCCAGGGATCTGTCTCCATGTGTGCCAGATCCTACCAATCTGACAACTAACCGTCCCAGAAAGGGAATAATTACAAAAATCTCTTAAAGATCCCAGCAGAAGAGGGGACAGATGCACCCTCCTCCATACACTCCTTCTTCTCTGCACTTCCCAGTATGGCGGGTTCCTTCTCAGGGGTTGTCAATCAGACGTTTAGAGAGCTGTCTTTCTGAGAAAGGCATACCTAAGGAGAGCCTTGGGCTGCCAGGCAAAGCAGAAGAAATCCAGCCAAGATTGTGAGGATTAAAAAGGGAGAGCAGGTGTCCCCTAACCTAACTATCCAGCTTGAGTTACAGTTACTCTTGCGCACAAATAAGCCTGGCAATCTTCCTTACTGTTATGCTTTTTGTTTGGTTGGGTTGGGTTGGTTTCGCTTGGTTCGGTTTGGTTTGGTTTGGTTTGGTTTGGTTTGGTTTGAGTTTGTTTGGTTTGGTTTGGTTTTTCAAGACAGGGTCTCTCTGTGTAGCCCTGGCTGTCCTGGAACTCACTCTCTAGACCAGGATGGCCTCAGACTTACAGAAATCCCACTGCCTTTGCCTCCCAAGTACTGGGATTAAAGGCATGTGCTACCACGCCCGCTGGTGTGCTTTTTTAACGTGTATTTATTGTTGGGAGGGAGGGAGAACATGACCTTGTGCACATATGTGAAGGTCAGAGGACAACTAGCAGGAGTGAGTTCAAACTCCAGTCCTCTGACTTAGCAGCAAGCACCTTTAACCCCTGAGCCATCTCCCCGGGCCCCTCCTGCACTTGTGAATGAATCTCAACAGCCCAATCTAGAGAGTCATTCAGAGATGGGCCCAGGGATCTGTCTCCATGTGTTCCAGATCCTATCAATCTGACAACTAACCATCCCAGAAGGGGAATAATTACAAAAATCTCCTTAAGATCCCATCAGAAGCGGGGATCAAGTCCCCTCAAGTTTCTTACCCTTCCTTTCTATCTTCTTACCCATCCTTTCTATCTGTTCAGCTTTACTGGTCTCTTATCCATCTGTCTAAAAGCATTCTTGAGTTTTTCTCTATACTTTAAATTCAACACTGCAAGCTCTTATATTGCCATCCTCTCTGGGTCATGGAAAGATAAAGCAGCATGGAGAATCCATAATTTACAAAAGGAAAACAACAATAACTGCGCTGGAAGTGTGTATAATTTAGGAGCAGAAGAATGAGTAGTTCTCCACTGGAAACCATGGTGATCCATAAACAATGGGATGTAATTAAATCCCAGGCCATATTGTCAGGCTCTGGGTGCCTATAACTGAGGGGATGCAGGACTGGGAATCCCCTGTGACTTGATGGTTTGAGACGATGCTTTGTACGGACGGACATAGCAGACTGCCCCCTGCACGAGGTTCCCAGGTTCGGCAGCAGCATCCTGCATTATGAAGAGAACAGACACTGCAGGCAGTGGAGATGGCTCAGCTAGGAAAATGCCCATCATGAGGATCTCAGTTCAGATCCTCAGTGGTCTTGAAAAAGCTACATGAGGCCTGCAGTACAAACCTGTTCTGCTAGAACTGGGAGGGGAGGCGGGCATCCCTGGTGCTTGCTAGCTTGGTGAGCATCAGGATTGGTGAGACTTTGTTTCAAGGAAGAAACCCAACACCGGCTTTTGACGTGCATGCACACACAGGTACCTGTGTGCGCACAAACACATAAACATGTGTACTCACACAAAACAAATGACCTTAAAATAAAATTTTTAAAGAGGGCAGAAATTTTTAAGCAACCTTACATAAAATGGCAGCTTTGTGAATGCGGACATTTAGGCTAAATTCCACCATTAGGGTTCTTGTACCCATGGTTAACCCCTGTGGCTTTATAAAGAGGAGAGTGAGTGAACATGGATCCCACCCACAAGAACTGGAGGTAAAAGGATCAGAAGTTCAAGGCCAGTCTAAGCTACACAGAGAATTTGAGGTCAGCCTAAGCTACTTCAGACAGAAAGAGAGAGAGAGAGGGAGAGAGAGAGAGAGAGAGAGAGAGAGAAGAAAAGAATAAGGTATGAAAGACTTCACATGCAAATACTCTGTCATATGTGATGCAACCAAGTGGGACTCTGCCAACACTCACAACTTGAACTAAATAAACCTTGGATTATAATGCAGCCTGCTTGGGGCATTTTATTACAGTAATGAAAAACTGACTAATAGATATGACTGTAGTAGACCAGTACCTAGAAGGTGACTATTAGTAAATGTTTATGATTTAAGGTGAAGTGTTTATCATACACGTTATCATAAGATCACCCATTCTCCCATCTTAGAACCCTCACTCGGTGGTTAAAGCACATATGGTAAACTGAGTGCAGCGCTGCATGTCGGCAATCTCTGTTCTCTGGAGGCAGAGGCAGAAGGATCATGAGTTCAAGACCATTCTCAGCTATGCAGTAAGTTTAGTGGAAACCCTGTCTACATGAGATCTTGTCTCCAAAAAAAAAAAAAAAGACATATATTGCTTTTTTGTTTTATTAACTCTGAAACTAGATTCAGCTTTTAATTCAGAATATGTCAGGGTGTCAATGAAGCTTACTCTTTCTTAGTAGGGTAAAATCATGGTACAAGCTAGGAGGAAGGTCATGTGAGGAAATTACATGTGGCTCATGGTAGCTCACGTCTGTAATCCCAGAACTCCTGTCATGAGAAGGGAGCTTGAGACAGGAGACTTTCTGGAAGCTCCTGAGTCTGGGTCCACAGCAGCAAACTGTAATAGACAACACCTCAAATTGGCTGCAAGGACTGATCCCAGCCTTTCCCCTGACCTCCATGTGTGCACCATGGTATGTGTGCAAAAGCACACACGTACACACACACACATATACACACACACAGACATCATAGCCACACAAAAGAAGAGCTATCTAACCATAACTACACACTATATTCATATGATCCTGAAACTTTAGGAAGGATCCAAAATACACAAACCAAAGAAAGCAGGGCTATTTCAAGAGTGTAGTAAGTCAAAATAACCCATCGATCAATGTCTGCTCAGTGACTCAAATTTTCAGCACCCTAGCCCTTCAGATAGCCTGGAGGGACCCTGCCCTTAGATGAATACAGCCACAGGTGGTGGGGGAGCAGGTGATTAGCGAGGCCTGTATACTCAGCCCTGGCTTGTTCCACTGGGGTCAATTACACAGCTGGCTACAAGCATGTGTTTGCACCTGTTCAAGTCTTCAAGCGCGCTGGTCCCACATTAATTAAACTACTCCTTAAAAGCAGGTTAAAAATGAATTAGACCCTGCCATCCTGTGCCCGTCCCAGCCTTCCCTTGGTGCCTCTTCATCTATAAGAAATCGTCTACCGAGGATATGGAGCAGTGTTTCTTTGTGATTAGGGAGGGCGGAGTCATGCCCCATCAATTAGTGCCGCCGCCACCACGTAGTGAAAGCACTTGTTAGTATGTAGCACATGTTAGTGATTAATAAGGCTTGATTAGCCGAACTCGCTCACTTCCTGTGTAAAACACACAGCCACCACCTAGCACAAGGCCCACAGAGTACAACAGGGGTATCAACAATGTAAATGAAAGACAGTTCTGGTGACAGCCTACATCTTTTCTAATGGGTTAAGAGACCACAGCTCATCGCGAACCATACGTTTTCCAAATATCACACGTTCCAGTGACTTAGGTTGTCAGGGAGGTCTGGTGTTTCACCCTCAAAAAGGAGGAGAAAACCAGCACACTGGCAAATGAGTGTGGGATGGGTAGGAGGGGTAGGATGGGTTGTCTGGGTGGGATGGGTAGAAAACTTGGTATACATGCATGTAGGCTTCACAGCGTTCTTATAGAACACATGGCACGGACATTTAATTTTGGTGTCCTTCCTATTACTTAGTATTGCTTCCATAACCAGCAAGTGCATTAGCTACATATGCTTAGGCTCCTTGCCTCTGTACCTCATCATAGTCAGAAACAAGACAGTTTGATTGGTTAAGACTGACACTCCATGGAGCCCCAGACTCCCACATTTCCACTGAGCATCTCCAAACTTCCAAGAGGCATACCCAATCAAATTCCAAAACCCAAGCCTGGGGCCACTCCCTTTACCAAGGCTATAGCCATGTAAACAACTCAGGCAGGTAACCCAGCCCACACCAACAATTTAGACTGAAAACAAAACCATAAAGCTTTACAATTCATTAATAACAAGACTAAGCGAGGGTGGTGCTTAGTTTTATTTGTCAGTTTGATGAAATCTAGAATCACCCAAGAAGAGAGTGTCAGTAAGATATTGTCTGGATCAGGTTGGTGTGTGAGCATGTCTACAGGGAGTGGGGAGGGGAAGGGAGCGGAGGGGAGGGGAAGGGAGGGGAGGGGAGGGGAGGGGAGGGGAGGAGAGGAGAGGAGAGGAGAGGAGAGGAGAGGAGAGGAGAGGAGAGGAGAGGAGAGGAGAGGAGAGGAGAGGAGAGCAGAGGAGAGCAGAGGAGAGCAGAGGAGAGCAGAGGAAAGCAGAGGAAAGCAAAGGAAAGCACCAGGATAGTCAGCAAATTCGGATGTGCGAATGGATTCAGAGGCCATGGAGATAGATTCAGAGACCTTGGTAGAGACCAATGACCAGGACTGGTCTATCAAGTTTGGTTTGCAGCTCAAATGTATATGGGAATGTATGAGGTAAGAAAGCAAACGTGGGGCCTAAATGGAGGCGAATCATTGAGAGATGGGGCGGGGCTCAGACAAGGGGCGTGGAGGAGGAGAACCAATGCGGGCAAAGCATGGTGGTGGGCGTGTACACGAGTGCCAGAATGAATCCCATCACTTTGTGTACAAACCTAAAAACTGATTCTTTTTTTTTTTTTTTTTTTTTTTTGAGTGCCACTGAGACTCTTGGGAAACTCAGTCAAAATTGGCAGGAGGTTGACTTTGCAAAAGTCACCTCTAGATACGATGAGAGGGGAAAGAAGACCGAGCAAAGGAGACTCACTATGGGGCTGCCTTGGGCAAAGCCGCCTGATGTGCTGCTTTCTCTCTGCGCCGGGAGAAAGTAAACGTTTCCAGATTTCCTGAAATCGTTTAGAAAATGGATGATATCTCCGTCTTGTACCGATACTCCAACACTGGGAGGTACCAACTCCAATACCTGGCTCTCCTTCAGTACGGCATTAAGAGTCCCTGAGTTTGTTGCTGAAAAAAGGCCAAATTTTTTATTTATGTCAGCATTCCTGAAACTAGAAAATTCTTCCCTCTAGAAAAAAGAGATTAAAGAGAAACCAAGAAGTCAGGGCAGATAGCAAACAGAGCTGGAAGGCACGTTGTAGAAAAGAATCAGGGTTTTCCCACCCACATTCTACAACTTTTAAAAATATGTATTTATTTATGTGTGTGTTTGTACATGCTACAGCGCACATGGAAGTGTGAGGACAGTCCACACTAAATCTCACTACCGTGAGGGTCCAGAAGATCAAACACAAGTTGTAAGAGGCCCACAGATCTTAGCACAACTGTCGCCATGATGGAACCACCGTTCAAGCCTTGGAACCCAGCACATAGGCAGCCACGCCTGGGAGGGGGAGGGGAAGATTAAACCATGACCTGGGCAAGGGCAACTTCATGCCTACCGCTAAACTGAGATTATTGTTTTAATTTTTGCTTTTTCTTCTTAATTTTCAACAGTGATCATAACAATGTTTTGTTCTGGGGAAAATGTGTGGTTAAAAGAACACTTTAAAAGATCTTGAAAATATAAGCAATTTTAAGGGTCTTCATTAGCACAGGCTTAACAAGAGTTGAATACAGAGAGGAAATCTGTGCCGGATCCTGGAACAGGTATGTGCAAAGATGTCAGACGAACTTCATTAGCAGGAAAAAGCGGAATGAAAGGGAAAAAAGACGTTGCTTTTCTGAAATAATGGTCTCGATTCAGGTGGATTTCTTCTACAGCGTATGCCACAAGTCCCTGTAACAGAGAGAGTCCAAGCACCCGATTGCTATCTACCCATCCGAAATCCAATGTGGGGGGGGGGGGGGGGGACACAGAACCTGTGATGGTTTTGTTATTTCCGTACTAACTGATGTCTCTGAGGAGTAGAAAGGATAGTCTGACCGGGAGAGCAGTGACAGGCAGACTCTGGAAGCCAGTGCACTGGTCCTGACAGCTCTGTGGTGCATGTAAACCTCTTAGTTGACCTTTCTGTACAGCACTTGTCTTTGGAGACACTGCACTCTCGCCTTTTAGAATTTCACTACGGAGTGTTGCCTGCAGTCACAGCACAAGCTACAAACCTAATGACTTGAAATTCACCGCCCCCACCTTTGAAGCAAGCTCTGCTTCTTAGAGATACCACAGACCTACCACAGAGAAGGCACCGCACCCTGTGTGATTGCCAGCTCCTCACCCAGACAAATACAAACCTTACAGCAGCAGAAGTGTGGCGAGCCCTTCAAAGACCTTGCCACCTGAACACAAGGTTCCTCTTATTCATACCCATGTATTCTGTATTCCTACATACTATCGCCAGGGAGACATAGCCCCAAAGACACAGAATGGCACTCCTTGCCATCCCAAACTATCTAAATATTAATAAAATTCACAAATTTGGGTCCAACTAAGAATGTTCATTGATATAAATTTCATTAATAAATTAATGACTGCTGTCTAATCTTTTAAAATATACATAAAATTAAAGCATAACCCCTTTTAATGACTAATAATTGTTTTTTTCTTTCTTTTTTTGTTTTTTTTTTGTTTTTTTGTTTTTGTTTTTTGTTGTTGTTGTTGTTGTTTTTGGTTTTTTGTTTTTTTTTTTGTTTGTTTGTTTGTTTTTTGATTTGGTTTTTTCGAGACAGGGTTTCTCTGTATAGCCCTGGCTGTCCTGGAACTCACTCTGTAGACCAGGCTGGCCTCGAACTCAGAAATCTGCCTGCCCCTGCCTCCCAGAGTGCTGGAATTACAGGTGCACACCACCACCGCCCAGCTGATATTTTTGTTTGGTTGGTTTTTTGGTTTTTTGGGGGTTTTTTTGGTTTTTTGTTTTCTTTTTATTTTATGGACTGTTTTTTTCTGCATATATATCTATGTACCACATGTGTGCAGCATCAAAGAAGACTAAAAGAAATACCAGTTTCCCCTGAACTGGAGCTGTATAGACAGTCTTGAGCTGCCATGTGGATGCTCAGACCAAACTGGGGTCCTCTGGAAACGGAGCAAGTATTCTTAAACACTGGGACATCACTCTAGTCCGGACTGCAAATGTGTGTGTGTGTGTGTGTGTGTGTGTGTGTGTTTAAGTGCATATGTATTTAAAGCATGACCCCCCCAAATCCTACTCCCTTTCCTAACCACCCAACATTCCGCCTTTTTAAATCTGTTTCAAGATCTAGTTCTTAGGCAAATGGTTGGAACTGGAAAATATCATCCCAAGTGAGGTAACCCAATCACAAAAGAATACACATGGAATGCAATCACTGATAAGTGGATATTAGCCCAGAAACTCTGAATACCCAAGACACAATTAGCATATCAAATGACTCCCATGAAGAAGTAAGGAGAGGGCCCAGATCCTGGAAAGGCTTGATCCAGCATTGTAGGGGAGTACCAGAACAGAGAAAAAGGAGAGAGGTGATTGGAGAATGGATGGAGAGAAGAGGGCTTATAGAACATATGGGGAGGGGGGAACCAGGAAAGAGGAAAGCGTTTGGAATGTAAATAAAGAATTTAGAAAATAAAACAGAAAAAAAAAAGATTTAGTTCTGATGCTCATATATTCATGCTTTTTTAATGACTGATATTTAATTTACAGAGAGAGAGAGGAGGAGCAGGAGGAGGGTTGACTTTTGAGACAAGGTCTCATGTAGCCCAGCCCAGGCTGGTCTTTAACTAACCATGGAGTTGAAGATAACTCCACCCTGTTCTTCCTGCCTCCATCATCTCCCAACTTCTGGGATTACAGCTGTGTGTCACTGCACACTGCTACAATAAAAGCCTAACTCCAAGACCAAGACTAGACTTTCTTCTTCCTTCTTCTCCTTGAAATACCAAGAGTCAAGGTTACCATGGGACATCCAGTCAGGTACCAGCAGGGAGACTGGGTTCTGAGAAGCATCTACAGAAGCATGTCCTGGAAGGCAGGACCAGCAGAGGAAAAGACAAGAAGCAGCCGTGTGCTGTTCATTCTGCCTTTGCAGAAGTTTAGCCACCCACTATTATAACTACGCTGTCACAATGTTACAAGCGCATTGTCCTTAGGTAAACTTATAATGTTACAAGTGCATTGTCCTTAGATAACTTACTTACAAATCAGCTACTACCTTCTGTGCCTCGAGGGTGACTCAGAGGTGGTCACAGAGGTGAAGATGTTTGCTCCAGAACTGAGGTGACCCAGTGAAAGACCAGATTAGAAACCTGCTGGGATTGTAGATTCCAACACAGGGACCAGAAAGCTCTGTAGGTCACTACTGAGCCCCAAGAATACATTTTTCCGATATTAATAGAAGATGTTTGTGGAGGGGAAATGGCATAAATCACTTGAGTTTCTATAAGAAGCGGCCTCTGGCTCCTTGTGGCAATCTAGTCAGTTCTGCCGTGTCTAGGGAGGTAGGCCTGGGGATGGAAATGACTGACACTTCCAAGCTCTTAATATTGTCTTATTGTCCAGAGAAACTGCTGTCATCTGTGGCCGTCAAAGGCAACACTGACATGGCCAGTCTATGTGCTTCCCTAAACAGGTATCTTATAGGCCTGAGAAACAGGGAGGACAGGAGACTTGACCTTTCTTTAAATTATCTCTAGGAACTGAAGAGATGACTCAGCAGTTAAGATCACTGACTGCTCTTCCAGGTTCAATTCCCAGCACCCACATGGCAGCTCGCAAACATCCCCAACTCTAGTTTCAGTCATCCTCTTCTGGCCTCTACATGTGCCAGGCACATACATGCATACATGTGGTGCACACACATGCATACATGTGGTGCACACATGCATACATATGGTGTACATACATGCATACATATGGTGCACACATGCATACATGCCTGCAAAACACTTATACAAATGAAATAAATAATGTTCTAAAAAGATTATCTCCCTGTCGTAGGAGAAGCAGAGAAGCTAGTTCAGGCCAACTCCCTTCAAAACAATGCCAACCACGGAGAAAAATGGCTCAGAGGATAAGCATTCTTGCTCAAAGCCAAACCTAACAAGCCAGATTCCATCTCTGGAACCATGTGGTGTGAGAGAGTTGACTCCTCCATGTTCTCTAACCTACACATATGCACTATGACATGTGCACACACGTACACATACAAACACACACACATACACACACAGAGAGAGAGAGAGAGAGAGAGAGAGAGAGAGAGAGAGAGAGGACCAATCAATAAATCCAACATCAAAGGGCTGAGGAGATAGATGACCCCTATGGGACTTCCATTCTCAAATGTGAATCTGCATGGCAGTCACCTGCCCAGAGGATGCCTTAAAATTCTGATTGCAAACCTAAACCCCAGGGCCTGATTCAGGATCCCTTGCAGGCTGGAGGAGACAAGATGTCTCCTTTCCAAGTCCCCAGGGGCTGCTGGGGCTGCTCGTGGGTCCACAGTGAAGGACTCATGGTGTCCGGAACTTCTCGGTCTCACACTAAAGTGATGAAATCAATAAATCTCCAGCAGCGTTTTCATCTCTATGAAGATTATCTCCCAAGTGACCCCAGCGTCTATTTGATGACTCACAGCCTCGTGCCAGCTGGGTGCTTATTATGAAAAGCTCAGTTGCCATGGAATTTTGTGGGATGGCACCCTGCGAAGTTCAGGTTAGGACCTTCACTGGTATAAAAATAGAAAATGGAACCCTTTGAGGTAAAGGCGTCTCCAAGCCTGAAGGCCTAAGATACAGAGCCAGGCAGAACCCACAGACAGAAGGAAGAACTAATGCATCCTTGTGTTAGTTCTTAGTTAACTATTGAGTGATCTCACTGTCACTCAGTTTCTGCTGGCAATCAGTAATCTGAAGAACTGTGCTGGACATTCATTCTGAATGAAGGGTGTGTGTGTGTGTGTGTGTGTGTGTGTGATGTGTCAAGACCAATTCACAAAACAGATGCCTGTTCCTACTCTGAGCTCTTGTGATTGTTGTCAGGATCAACTGAGAGGGGACTTGGACAATGACAGGGCCAAGGTCAGGGGTAAAGTGCTATATAGTACATGAAACGTGGGTACTGAAGTTCAAAATCAGGGAAATAGCTTCAAATGGAGAGAAGATAGCAGAGAATCTTCAAGGGAGGAAAATGTTCATGTCTCTTATAATCTCCTTAAACTAGAGCTATAACATGGAAAACCACTAACATTTATTATATATGCATGTAAAACTATCAAAAATGAAAACATGAGAAAAATTCTAATACATGGTGATTGCATCCTGCGACTTGTGCCAGCCCAAACTCACATTAGGACTTCATCCCCAGAGCAAAGGTGGTAAAAGATGATGGGCCCTTTAAGAGCTATGGTGGTACATGAGGTTGGCCATTGCTGGCCTAACAGGGACGCAGATACTCATTGCAAGGGTGGGTTCTTATAAATTGGAGGGTGCTTCCTTGATGATTTCTCTTCACTCACATAATCCCCTAGAATTGCATCTGCTTGTCTTTCTGCCTTCTCAGCACACATGAAGTAGCATGCACTGAGACCTTCGACTTGAGCAGAACAGATTCCAGGGCTGTGTTCTCACAGCCTGTTTTAGTGCTAAATAAACCTAGTGTGTTGGTTGCTATGCTATTGGAAAGTGAAATTCTAGATCTTTCATGGACTGTAACAGAAACAAATCAGGGGGTTTCTAAGCTCAGCCATCTCAAGGATCAACCATGTAAGTGGTCTTTTGCTTTTGTGAGTGAGCACCAGATATGTAGGTGGATACATGCATGTGTATGTATGAATTCTAAACAGGTGATGGCAACTTCCTCAGCTGGCTCTCTTGCAGTTCTTTCACCACACAATGTGCATATGTGCATATATATATATATGTGTGTGTGTGTGTGTGTGTGTGTGTGTGTGTGTGTGTGTGTATGTATATATATATATGTGTGTGTGTGTGTGTGCGCGTGTGTGTGTGTGTGTATGTATATGTATATGTATGTGTATATATATATGTGTGTGTGTATATGTATGTGTGTATATATATATGTGTGTGTGTATATGTATGTATATATATATGTGTGTGTATGTATGTGTATATATGTGTGTGTGTATATGTGTGTATATGTATGTGTATATATATATATGTGTGTGTATGTGTGTATGTATATGTATGTGTACATATATGTGTGTGTGTATGTATGTATGTGTATATATATATAAATGCAGAGTTCCTGCCATTGTTTACTTGATTCTTAATATTCTTTGAAATAGAGTTTTTGAAGGTGTTTCCCATCAGTGTTCTTCCTAAGAGCTTCCGTCACCTGCCAGAGAGTCTGATTGATGCTCAAGTCTCATCAGGTTTTGCTTCTCTCACTCTGAAAATCATACACAGAAAGCTTTCTAGAACTCTGACCCCTTTGCCCAGTGGAAGATTATCCGTACCGTGATCTGAATACAGTCTATGCAATGTATATTACAACTAACTTTAACAGCCCAGAATGTAAAACAAAAACACAAAAAGAACTTTGCCTGTTTAAATGAAGCATGCCCTTCCTGTGTTCTCTGCTAATACAGAGAATTTCTGTACATTTCTGTTACCTGCTGCTGCCTGAGGTATGTCTGCTCTCTATACGCAAAACTGATGACCCTTTGAAAGTCTGACAAACAGGTAATGGAAAATATGGGCAACTGCTGGGTGGAGCCTCTCAGAGGACAGCCATGCTAGGCTCCTGTCTGCAAGCATAACAGAGTTTCTTTAACAGTGTCAGGGACTGGTGCCTGCCTGTGGGATGGGTCTCAAGTTGGCCAGGTTGTTGGTTGGCCATCCCCTCGGTCTCTCCTCTTTCCCCCATGCCTGCATTTCTTGGATGCAGGATAAATTTTGGGTGGAAAGTTTTTCGATGGGTTATTGTCTATCACTCCACTGGGTGGCTGCTGCAGCCAGCCACTGCCTGGCCACAGGAGGTGGCCTCTTCAGGTTCCATACACCCTTTGTTATATGTCACAAGTAAGGTCATCCCCATTGATCTTGGGTACCTCCCTTATCTCAGGTCTCCATCATGTCCTGGCGATGCCTCCCCCACCTCTCCACTCCTGTCTGTTGCAGATTTCCATTCATTTTTATGGTCATCTGACCATCTCTCTTGTCCCTCCCCACACCTGTTCTTGAACTCCCCCATTCCTCCACCCATTCCCACTCCCTCCCAGGTCCCTCCTTCCAGGGGAGTATTTTACTTCCCCTTCTAAGTGAGATTCAAGTATCCTCACTTGAGCCCTCCTTCTTGTTGTGCTTCTTTGGTTCTGTAGAGTGTCACACGGGTATCATGTATTCTATGGCTAATGTCCACTTCTAAGTGTGTACATACCATGCATGTCCATTTGGGGCTGGGTTACCTCTCTGTGATGGCTGTGAGTGCACAGACTTTTAGAACAAAACAAAGCAAAGAGTTTTGGGAGCTGAGCCAGCTTGCACAGTGAGAAAAGAGTTCAATGGTAGCACAGGCAAATCTCTGTGTCTTACCCAGAGCCTTCTTTGTTCCGTAGTCACTGACTCCTCCAGAGTTGAGGCTAAGCAGCTGACTGCCATGAGGCTCCAAGAGCTCTGTCATAGTCATATTTTTGAGGGTATCATGCTGGCACTCCAGGTTAAGAAAGAGCCTGGCACTGTGGCTGTCCCAAAGGAAGATGCAGACATGTAGGATGTGATGCTGAGGATTGGGATATGGGGACACTCCCTCCCACACACACACACTTTTGATCTATGATTGATACCTTGCTTACCTCAGCCTAACACTTTCCTGCTTATCTCCAAGGTCAGTTTTGCTGCCAGTAGGTCAGATGCAATGAGTGGACCCTGACTTCACACCCCAGAGTGAGGAAGAGATCTTGAGATAGGGTGTTCTAGCTCTCACATCTGCAGAAAGGCATGGAGGCTCTTGCATTCTTCTGCTCTCTGATAGGTGCAGAAACCAATGCCAAACTGTGGGTGGAGCTTGGGGACTCTTATGGAAGAATAGGAGGAAGGGTTTGGGGCCCCAAAGGGGATAGGAACTTCACAGGAAGACCAACAGAATCAACTAACCTGGATCCTTGGTACGTTGAGAGACTGAACATCCAACCAAACAACATGCACGAGCTGAACCTGGGCCTCCGTGCACGTATGTAGCAGATGTGCCACTTGGTCTTCATGTGTGTCCTGAACAATGGGAGTGGGTGCTATCCCCAAAGCTGTTGCCTGCACATAGGATATGTTGGTCTAGATGAGCTGCCTTGTCTGGCCTCAGTGTGAGAGGAAAGGCCCAGCCTCGAAGAGACTTTAAGTGCCAAGGTGGGGGTGTGACCTAGGGGCTCTCCACCCTCTCACAGAAGAAGGGAAGAGGTGGATGGTGGATGAAGGATTATAGGGTGAGTGATTGGGAGGGGTCAGTGTGCAGAATGTAAAGTGAATAAGTAAAAAAAAACTAGATTAAAAATTATAATAAAATAAAAATAAGGACGAAAGTAAGACTACAATGAAAACAAAAGAAAAAAGAAAACATGGATAAAAGAACTAGGGCGTCCTTGTACTAGGGTCTCCTTGTACTAAGCTCAAATCCAAATGGATCAAGGACCTCCACATAAAGCCAGACACTCTGAAGCTAATAGAAAAAAAACTGGGGAAGACCCTTGAGGACATCGGTACAGGGAGAAAGTTTCTGAACAGAACACCAATAGCGTATGCTCTAAGAGCAAGAATTGACAAATGGGACCTCATAAAATTACAAAGTTTCTGTAAGGCAAAGGACACCATCAAGAGGACAAATCGGCAACCAACAAATTGGGAAAAGATCTTCACCAATCCTACATCAGATAGAGGGCTAATATCCAATATATATAAAGAACTCAAGAAGTTAGACTCCAGAAAACCAAACAACCCTATTAAAAATGGGGTACAGAGTTAAACAAAGAATTCTCACCTGAAGAACTTCGGATGGCGGAGAAGCATCTTAAAAAATGCTCAACTTCATTAGTCATTAGGGAAATGCAAATCAAAACAACCCTAAGATTTCATCTTACACCAGTCAGAATGGCTAAGATTAAAAATTCAGGAGACAGCAGGTGTTGGAGAGGGTGTGGAGAAAGAGGAACACTCCTCCACTGCTGGTGGGGTTGCAAATTGGTACAACCACTCTGGAAATCAGTCTGGCGGTTCCTCCGAAAACTGGGCACCTTACTTCCAGAAGATCCTGCTATACCACTCCTGGGCATATACCCAGAAGACTCCCCACCATGTAATAAGGATACATGTTCTACTATGTTCATAGCAGCCCTATTTGTAATTGCCAGATGCTGGAAAGAACCCAGGTATCCCTCAACAGAAGAGTGGATGCAAAAAATGTGGTATATCTACACAATGGAGTACTATTCAGCCATTAGAAACAATGAATTCATGAAATTCTTAGGCAAATGGATGGAGCTAGAGAATATCATACTAAGTGAGGTAACCCAGACTCAAAAGGTGAATCATGGTATGCACTCACTAATAAGTGGATATTAACCTAGAAAACTGGAATACCCAAAACATAATCCACACATCAAATGAGGTACAAGAAGAAAGGAGGAGTGGCCCCTGGTTCTGGAAAGACTCAGTGAAACAGTATTCAGCAAAACCAGAACGGGGAAGTGGGAAGGGGTGGGTGGGAGGACAGGGGATGAGAAGGGGGCTTGCGGGACTTTCGGGGAGTGGGGGGGCTAGAAAAGGGGAAATCATTTGAAATGTAAATAAATTATATCGAATAATAAAAAAAAAAGATTAGAAAAAAAAAAAAAAAAAAAAAAACAACTACCTAAAAAAAAAAAAAAAATTATAATAAAATAAAAATAAGGACGAAAGTAAGACTACAATGAAAACAAAAGAAAAAAGAAAACATGGATAAAAGAACTAGGGTGTCCTTGTAATTGATTTTAACTGAGATATACTTTGCTTTTGAATCGTCAGCCTGATCATCGTATCCTTTCTTCAAGCATTGTTAATGGCATCTCATGATTCTATCCTCGAGCCAAAGGAGACAATGTTCTCACTTATCTTGATATTCGGATAACTGAACTTCTCTAAGAAAGCCATGGGGGGGGGGGGGGGGGCTGGAGAGATGGCTCAGTGGCTAAGAGCACCGACTGCTCTTCTGAAGGTCCTGAGTTCAAATCCCAGTAACCACATGGTGGCTCACAACCATCTGTAACAAGATCTGACACCCTCTTCTAGTGTGTCTGAAGACAGCTACAGTGTACTTACATATAATAAATAAATAAATCTTTAAAAAAAAAAAAAGAAAGAAAGAAAGCCATCAGGGAATTGACAATCATTCTTCTTCTATCTAAAGCTTGTAAAGTCTTCCAGGTTAATCACTCTTCTTATTTTAATTCTACTTCTATCCAGTATATATCCAGAGGAAGGGCTTTGCTCTTCTTTCTGTCATATTGATTCTTTGCTATAACTTACCTCTTCTTGACTAACTTTGTTATAGGAATTTTCTCAAATTATTATTTACAAATTTTTATTTGATGAACCAACCAATGTATTTAATTGAGGTTGCTTACAGGATATAAGGATTTATTTACAGGAACATGAGGAAACTTAGCAGTGGTTACACCACTGAGGAAATGACTCCTCTTCCTTCTAGTAACTAGAGATCCTCTTCAAGGGACCAGGATTCATGAGTCTCCCTCTGCCTCCATGCCAGAATCAAATGTGGATCTTAGAGAGGTGATCACGTCTGCTGAGAGTGTGATAGTGCTATGGCCATGCCATGTCTGGAAGATACCACAGCATGAAAATCAGTCCTTAGAGAACTCTTACAATGCTTCTACCCTACTTCCTCAGTGTTCCCTGAGCCTTAGAAAGAAAGGTAGACATCTTATGTAGGAATAAGCACTCACTTACTTTCAGCACAGGGCTATTTTATTTCATAATATTTTACTATTTTTATTTAAAGTAGGTATCTGTTTTCTGCTTGTTAATTATTTGCAACTTATATGTATCATCTTTTCAGATTTTATCTGTTTATCTCTCTACCTCCCTAACGTCTCTGTTTTCCTTATTGTGAGTTTTAATTCACAATTCCCCTTGACAGTATATCTCTTGTGTTCGTCTGGCATTACCACAAAGCACCTAGTATTGTCTTAACTCACTTGTATATAATCCACATACGATTTAAAGTTGGGCATTTGACTCAATACTTGGCTACTGAGTCTCTTTCCAAACGTTTTGAACTTAGATACTGACCATGCTTCACCAAAAGATGAAGCTATACGAGCAGCACTCAAGTAATATTGAGAATAGCTGATAATGATGACAAATGTCACACTGGAAGCACAATGACAGTAATACTGCTGGAATACAGGACACATAGCAATAAAAACAATGTGACCTTAATAATAGTAATTTTTGCATGAGCCACAAGTACCCAACCAGGACGACTTGCCCATTAAGAAGACATCTTTGAGAGACGCCGAGCTGCACACAGCAGTGGTTGTGGAGAGATGGAAATAGGAATTTGAAAATTGTTCAGGTTTTCCTTGTAGGGTTTAGATTTGGGAATGTTTGCCTATTCAGTTTGGTTTTAGACTCTGTATAGTAACTACCATCTCTTCCCATGAAAGTAGTTCCTTTTCTATCTATCTGTGTATGGTTGGATGTGTGAACCATGGAAATGCACTACGAATGTCACAAAGGTCAGAAGAGAGTGTTGCGTGACCTGGAACTGAAGTTACAGGCAGTTGTGAGCCACCTGATATAGGTATTAGAAACCCAATTCCCTGCAAGAAAGCAAGTTCTGCAAGTTCTCTTAATCACCAACCAATCTTTCTATTAGTGATGAGTAAAATCTGTCCCATGAACTTACAACTAAAAAACTGTTGTTGACAAAGACTTGGGAAATCTGGTGGAAACAACTGGATATAAATATCATTTGGGGGGAAATATTTGTCGAGGGTTAAGCAAACAAAAACACAAATCTGTCATTGTTTCAAAAACAATGTGTAGCCAAATCAGGCCAATCATAGCATTTGGTAGATAAAGTCAGCAGAAATATTAAGAGCAGTGCGTGAGGGAGGTTCCCATTGTTTGTCAAGCAGATTCACTCACATGAAACCCTAATTTAGAAACTTGTGGCTTCCCTAGAACTCTAGCTGTCTCCTTTCTGAGCAGGGTTATAGTCCAAGGCCAGCACTCAAGATAGTAGTGTATGTATTAGTTCTCGTTAACTGGACCATGCCAAGTCCCATGGGTCGCCCTCTGACCGGCACACACATAAAAACGCAAATAAATCCTAGCTTTTTAAACTCAACTTCTAACCGGGACAAGAGAAGGTGCTGAGTTTTTATTTCAGATATAATTTCTGAATTGAAATTCCTTTCGCAAACCATGCATGGAGGAAGGGAGCACCTTACAAATGATTCTTCAAAAGTGATTTCATATGTCTTCTTGTAATGTGTCTGTCGGGCAGCATGACAACTCTCTCAGGAATCGGGGAAGATATATAAATCTTTGTGAGTGGTGTGTATGTGTGTGTGTTTTGGTTTTTGTTTGTTTGTTTTTACTTGATTTGTTGTGTGTGTTTTTGTTGTTGTTTTGGGTTTGGTTTGGTTTGGTTTGGTTTGGTTTGGTTCGGTTTGGTTTGGTTTGGTTCGGTTTTTGAGACAGTCATTCTCTGCACAGTCCTGGCAGTCCTGGAATCTACTCTGTAGCCCAGGCTGACCTCAAACTCTCAAAGATCCACCTGCCTCTGCCTCCTGAGTTCAGGAATTAAAGGTGTGTGTCACCATCACCTGGATGTTTTTTGTTTTGTTTTGTTTTGTTTTGAATTTGTCTACTTATAGGCCAACAACTACTAAGAAACAGGGAGGTCTCTTTTTCACATACATATCATCTTCCAACTCCATTCTTCTCTTTGTCATCTAAATCTTTCCCAGTACACCCACCCAGGAAAATCTCCCCTTTCTTCTTTCTTTCCATCCAATGGGAGTGATGGACTAACCTGATTCCATTGTAAGACTAGGAGCCATCTTCTAACATGGTCAAAATAAGCTCTATCCCAGTAGCCCACTTAATATGCAAGCCACTCATATAATCAGTAACACACCATCCTGTGAACTTATATGCCATTCTATTTACAATGCTAAGAAATTTGTGGAAGAGGATAATTGGTAAAGCAAAATGTTTTTAGAAACTCCTCCCAATAAACATAACCCACAGACCCCAGTTTGTGGAAAATCTTAATGTCTTCCCTACTTAAACTCACTAGGCAGTCTGATGGGCACCAGTACTCTAACCAAACAGCAGATGGCAGCAACACACTGCTCTACTGGGTCGCTGCACAGGAATGCTTCCTGAGTCTGTTTTAGGGGACTTATCTTCCTTGGTGTCATTATCCTCACAGTGATGCGGAAAGAATGACCAAAAATAAACCGGTAATCTAATGACATATCATTCACCATTAACCCTATGATTTAACGCCGCGCTGCTCGAAGGCAACTTCCCAACTTCCCAAGCTTTGACCATAAGCAACTCCTTTCCTCTGCTGCTAATAAGAATCAGAATTCCATCTAGTTCCCGAGGGGACTGAGGGAGTCCTGTGGGAACCCCATGCCATCCTGCATTAGAGCAGATTTTCTAGCTGTGGTGAGGTGTTCATTCACGGCCATTTACACCCATTTCCCTCTGAGATCAGAGCACATCTATAAAGGAAGCATTTCCATTCAGAGACATGAGGTCTTGTGTGCTGTCTCCATTTCTATCCTTACCCACACAAGGGAAGGTCAGACACGCTCAATCCAGATCCCACAATGTGGCTCTCCTGGTTCCCTGGTTAGCTGACTCGGTTGCAGCCTCTGCCAGACATATTCCCTTTCCTCTCAGGAACTCCCAGTGAAACAAACCAAAGAAAGAAGAAAAGTCTCCCAGCAGGCCAGAATGACCCCTTGGAATACCCCATGCTGTGTAGAGGCTCTGGGAAAGGACCCTAAAGGACAGACATCACTGCTGTGAAAATGCCCATGGGGGCACAGGGAAGTTGTGGGCAGTGGTAACCCTGTGGCCTGCTGGTAGACATGGAAAGAAGAGAAGACACGGCTGGCTCAGTTCCTTAGTACTCTCTCCCAGATGCTTTTAAATGCACAACCCAGATGGTACCCTGTGCTGAACAAGTCTCATCATAACTTTCACTTGTCTCAGGTTCAACCTTAAATATCTGAAAATCCCTGAACTGGGGAGAGAAAGTGGACTCTGGGGAGCAAAGAAATCTAGTGAGCAACCCCTGTTATGTTTACAGTTTGGTCCTCAGCATGGCGTCTTACTCTGTGCCTCAGGCTGGACTGAGCTCGCTATATAGCCCATGCTGGCTTCAGACTCAGAACATACCTCCTACCTTAGCTTCCCGAATACTACAATCACAGGCATAAGCCACCGCAGCACCGAGCTCAAAACCACATTCCTGATACCAGGTTACCTTAGCCCTCTGTCTCTGTGGCAGGTTTAAAACTGTTCTCCTTCCTCACCCATGCTTACCACACGTATCAACACTGACTCCTCCCCTTGGATGCCCTTACAGAGTTGTTGTGCAGCTTACTGTGTACAGCAGCTATGCCCTCCTGAGTCAGGAAAACCAACATGCATCCTTACTAGGCAGAGCACAAGGCCACTGGAGGGATCATTTGCTCCAAGACAAGAATATTGAGTTCAGTATTCTTTTTTGTCCCAATAATGTGAAGTACAGAAATAAAGAAGATGTAAGGTGGGATAGAAAAATATTGGGGCTGGAGAGATGGCTCAGTGATTAAGAGCGCTGACTACTCTTCCAGAGGTCCTGAGTTCAGTTCCCAGCAGCCACATGGTGGCTCACAACCATCTGTAATGGGATCTGACGCCCTCTTCTGGTGTGTCTGAAGACAGCTATAGTGTACTCATATATATATATATACACACATACATATTTTTAAAATAAATAAATAAATCTTTAAACAAAGAAAAGAAAAAGAAAATTATTAACAAGAACTGTGTGGTATCATCATCTACCTGTAATCCTAGCTCTAGATAGGAGAGACATGGGAGGATCAGGAGTTCAAGGCCAGCCTTAGCTACATAACAAGTTTGAGGCTAGCCTGGTCTACAGGAGACTACTACAAAATAAAAAAAATTAAAAAAAAAACACCAAAGGAAACAAACAAATAAATAAGAATTACAAACAGCAGCCGGGCAATGGTGGCACACGTCTTTAATCCCAGCACTTGGGAGGCAGAGGCAGGCGGATTTCTGAGTTCGAGGCCAGCCTGGTATACAGAGTGAGTTCCAGGACAGCCAGGGCTATACAGAGAAACCCTGTCTCGAAAAACCAAAAGCAACAACAACAACAACAAAAACCTTTTAAAAAGAATTACAAACAGCTACCAGGGAGGGCCACTCATCTTCTTGGCAGGTGGGAGGCATTTGGGGCAGTGCCTCCTCTAAATACTTCTTCAAATCTACATAAAATGCTTTCCAATGAAAATGGGGAGAGCAACCATGGCTCTTGAGGGCACCCCACCCCACACCTCACACACAGTCCTCCATGTTACATCCCATATCTGGGAATGACTTCTTCAGAAATTCCACAAATCAGAAATAAGACATGAAACTCATCTGGTCATCTAAAACAAAGAAAAACAAATCAGGAAGCCTTGCCTGTTCAAAATGAGGCTTAACAGCCTATGTGCATAACCACGGAAGGGGTGCTGGGACTAATGACATCATTCTTTGCATGCAAATGAAGGGTCGTGTTTGCACCAATCATTGCACAGCTCTCATGCAAATGAAGGTGCATTTTTACACCAATCACAGCAGTCCTTCTGCCAAGCGCTCCCTCTTTGGCTTTGGTAGAAATGGCTGCAGGGTGAACTAAGTTCACTGTGGCTTTTGATGGCAAAAAGCTTCATATTAACTGTTTGAAAAGCCCTGGCTGAAGCTGCACCTTCAGGAGTCAGTGCAATCAGCTGCGATTGTTGTGTAGTTTCCTAAAGGCATCCAGGAAGGGATCCAAACAGCTGGGACTGGCACAAGGGTGGTCCTGCTGGCTGTTTGTCTGATGGTCCTTTTTTGTTCAAGGCAGCCAGGGCAGAGGAGGAAGTCCAACAGCTGCTGATGGGGGAAGCAAATTGCCCATCTCCCAGTGAGCATCAGGTGTGCTCCCAGGGCAGCCTGAAAATATGGTGACTTCAAAAGAAGTCACAGCACAACTGTGTCTGTGCTATTTCATATGTGATGTTTCATATCTACACAGTGCCCAGGAGAAAGCAGGGCAGGTGTGAGGGTCCCATAATCTATATGGCGGGGAGGGAAATGATCTGGAATTTGGAGGCTGGAGGAAAATCCAAAACATGATTCTTTCCCTTAAGACAATAATAGAGGCTGGGCGGAAATTATCCCCATGTGAATGGATGTTCCTGACATCTTAGTCATAAGGCAGAAGCTTTCTTGGTCTCCTGGTTTCCTACTGAGGAAGCTTTAGTGAATAGATACCTCATGATAAAACATATCCTTAATTATTCTTTATCTTCTATACCCCTGGGGTGATTCTTTTGTTTTGTTTTGGTTTGTTTTGTTTTTCTGAGACAGGATTTCTCTGTGTATCCCTGGCTGTCCTGGAACTCACTCTGTAGACTAGGCTGGCCTCGAACTCAGAAATCCGTCTGCCTCTGCCTCCCAAGTGCTGGGATTAAAGGCGTGTGCCACCACCGCCTGTCTGGGGTGATTCTTGATATGTTGAACAGCCACTTTTCATCAAGACCACGAAGGAAAGACATTTCCTGACAGGAATCATCCTACTTCCCTTCTGGGCACACTGAGCCCTTCCACATTCTCTGCCACATACCACACCCCATCTCCCATGATACATATATCGTGATGCTAAAGACAGTTGCTGGTGAGCACTGTCTAGAAGAGCCAGTGCTTCATTCTGTCTCCAGAGCCCTGAACAAAACACAGCCTGGATTTTGTTGGTGTGAGAGGTTCTGATCCCATTTTCTAAGCTTTGTTTGTCATCTCCAGATCTGCCACCGTCTCTGTTAAAGATGTGAGACCAAAGCCCGTCCTGCTTGTGACCCATGGCTTACTGAACTCCCAACAGTAAAATACCAGGTAGCAGTTTATAAAATAAAATATTTGATAAAATATCAGGTGGTCTTCAAAGGTAGTCTACTAAAAATAAAGTACGGTACTTTAAAAAAATATATGTCCACTTTCCAGTTGGGACACAGTCAACAGAGCCCTCCCTGAATGGTGTAAGAAGCTCTGAAATATACCAGACATTTCAGATAACTGTTGTACTGGCTGGTTTTGTGTGTCAACTTGACACAGACTGGAGTTATCACAGAGAAAGGAGCTTCAGTTGGGGAAGTGCCTCCATGAGATCCAGCTGTGGGGCATTTTCTCAATTAGTGATCAAGGGGGAGGGCCCATTGTGAGTGGTACCATCCCTGGGCTGGTAGTCTTAGATTCTATAAGAGAGCAAGCTGAGCAAGCCAGGGGAAGCAAGTCAGTAAGAAACATCCCTCCATGGCCTCTGCATCAGCTCCTGTTTCCTGATCTGCTTGAGTTCCAGTCCTGACTTCCTTTGGTGATAAACAACAGTGTGGAAGTGTAAGCTGAATAAACCCTTTCCTCCCCAACTTGCTTCTTGGTCATGATGTTTTGTGCAGGAATAGAAACCCTGACTAAGACAACTGTCAAATGACAGAAAGGAGCCAGTGTGCCTTGCCTTACTTACACAGATCTGGAACCATGAAGGTTGGAATAGACAATCCCTTCATCCTTCCTTCCACAAATCTCTAATTCCGCTCTCTAATATCCTGCGGATATTCCCATAGATTACCATATTGATATGACTTAGGTTGCTTCTGCCCAAGAGAGATGTGCTTATGGTAGACAGCCCTGGAAAATAAACTCCTTGAAAACAGTGTTGCAAGGGGTTATCCTTGCTGCAATTTTCCCAGGAGCCGCTACAGTTGGAAGAAGCCTCAGAGAGTCCAGTGGCCCCTTGCCTGTCACTGCAGCCACCGGGTCCTTTCTTTGCAGCCCAGGCATTGTCTTGGAAACCCCTGCCCTAACAAAGACCCATTCTGAAGCTGACTCAGAAGCTCCTTGCCCAGTTTAAACTCCTACCTCGTTTCCCTCGAAACATTATCTACAAAGATTTAACTACTGCCCGGCCCTGCTTATCTTAGATGCCTGTTCCAAGGCTTGTTTTTCTTGGTGTTGAAGTGGAGAAATAAAGAAACCGCCCGCCCACTCACTGTTGTTGCTACTGGGTGTCTTCCTGACCTAGGAAAACATGCTAGGAGTGAGGGATGGAGTGAGAGATGGCCCACGGTACTAGTAAGTTCCAGTCAGCACAAGTACCTGGATAATTACAGAGAAGATGTCTACTCCTGTCACGGATTTGGAGAGTTGGTTGTGTGATCCAGAGGCTCTGCTCACGCTGGACTTAGGCTGAGGTAGTACACCACGGCTGGAATGGTCAGCAGGGAAACATTGCTGACTTCACAGTCAGGAAGCTAATGAGAGAAGAGAGGCCACAGCCCACAGTCTCCATTCACGTCTACCTCTCCCTAAATACCACCCTCTAAGCCCATCTCTTAAAATCCCCACCATCTTCCAATAGCGCCAAGCAGGGAACCAACTATTATCATAGGGACCATTGGGGAATACTTAAAATTCAAACTATAACACATGGGAAATACTAAATAGAAAAAAAAAGAAATGAGGAGGAGAAAAAAGAGGATCAATGAAGTAGTTCCGTCTCAATGAGTTGAGAAGGAACTGAGACCTGACCTCTCGATATCCGTGTTAGACAGGTCATAGTAGCGGATTGGTAAGTCTTGTGGTTTGCACGGCAGCCTCTGTGCTTCTCAAACCAAGAGGTTTTAAGTTCGAACGCATAAATGAGTGAGTGTACTCCGATTTTAAATTCAGAGCATTCCTTTCAAGTGTGATGAGGATGCTGAAATCAGCATGGCCCTAGAGAAGGTGAAAGACCAAATAGTGAATCAGAATGCATAGGATGCTGCCTCCCTACAGCAAGGCTGAGGGGGAGGATACTGTGAGGTCCTTTCCCTTTTATGACAGGAATTAAGGCCTTCCAGCTGTTACAGGATCAGCCTTTGTGTCCCACTCCCCACCCCCCCCCACCCCCTCACAATCATGTCTTGAAGCTCCACCTCCATCCGAGATGTGTAGCCTCATACCCCACCCCCCCACCCCATGCAGCAGCGTTGGAAGTGAGGTCCTTTGGAAGGTTTGAATGAGGGCACTCGAATGAGAGGTGATAGTGGGACTGGAGGTCTTATAAGGAGAAGAGAAACATCATGTGCGTGCACCGTGAGGCAGGACTCCTCTATATGTCTAGAGGGGGAACCTTAAATGAAGCCTCCACTGTGGAGCCCTTGAATGTGGACTTCCCAATCTCCAGAGGCAGGAGCAGAGGCAGCAGTAATCGGTTTCCTTGCTTCCACATTTCATTAAGGCAGTCTGAAATAATCATGACACTGCCAGAGATCATGGCCTGTCAGTGAAGAGCCTCTTAAGGGGATGCTTGCTACAGCGCAGAAATGTTATGAGCTTCAGATTTGACCAGCTGTGTTCCTGGGGGGACATGAACAAACACCCACCTGCCCCAGAGAAGGCACTGACAACAGGCCAAAGCAATGGTCCCGCCCTAGCTGGATAAACGCGTGAGTTTACTAAGGTTATTTAAGCAGTGACAACTGTGTCACTGCAAAGCCTACCCCAGCATGGGGGATGAGTCAGAGTCTCTTCTCCCCTACAATTGCCAGAGCTAACAGAAGGAGGGGTCAGCAAGTCCTACACAGCAGCTTCCTGAGCCTTGTAAGTTTGATTTACTTCCTGGACCTTCTAAGTTGCATTTACTTCAAGAATCTTAAGCACCTCCCTCCTCTCTCCTGTGCTTCAACTCACTAGGAGGAACTGATACTTGACAGCACTGCAAAGAAGTTAAATTTAGATTCATCTTTTATTTATTAAATAGAAATCAACTCTAAAGAAGTCAGATGGATTATTTAAAACAAATAAAGGCCATGAACAGAAAATAAACCTTAACACTAAATTAAATGAAATTAACAAATTTATTTCAAGAGGTGTCCTTAGTTAGGGTGTCTATAAGCAACTCCTATAAAGGAAAACGTTTAATTGGGGCTGGCTTACAGTTTAGAGATTTAGTCCATTATCATCGTGGCGGGAAGCATGGTGGCACACAGGCAGACATGATGCTGGAGAGGTTGCTGAATCCTCACAGTATAACAGACAGGAGAGCCACTAGGCCTGGCTTGGACTTCTGAGACCTCAAAGCCTTCCTCCAACAAGGCCACACCCACTCCAACAAAGCCACACCCACTCCAACAAGACCACACCCACTCCAACACGGCCACACCTCCGAAGAGTGCCCCGCCCTATGAGCCTACCAGCCCATTTTCATTCAAACCGCCACAGGAGAAATTAGGCTACATAGGAATAAGAAACCCTGCCTTTACTCTGAGAGAACAGAGCTAAAACTGTACTGAATCCTGTCTTGTAAGGCTGCTTGCCCCTCCCTCTTTTCTGGAAGAAAGCATCGCTGGCATGTTTTGTTTGCTGAAGACAAAATTGTCTTAACCAGAAACCTGCAAATTTCAGCCTCCGGAAGACTTGCTTGGCTCTGGGAAAAGTCTCTTTGGGGTGGGCATGAAAAGAGCACTCTAGGATGATAATGGGTCACACAGGCAAGGTTATGACTGGGCCTAACCCTTTATTAAACCATGAACTACTTCTGACCAAGGTTGGACCTCTTTAAGAAATAGCTAGAGGCTGCTGCTGTCGGCTGCTTAAAGCAATTTTCTCTTATCTCTGAATGTTGAGAATATTTTGTTGGAGAAGGATTTGCCTTTCTCTGACTGATACACACACACACACACACACACACACACATACCCCACACACCATGGTGGCACCAACCCACGTAGCACAGGTTTTCACCTGATTTTTTTTTCATGTCTCGTCTCTCCAGGATCTGTTTTAAACACGTCCCGTTTGTTTTCAACCTCCACAAACGCTTAGAATAATATTTGTATATAATAAGCAATTCATAAAGATTTGATTTGTTAGCCAATAAAGATCACCCAGTTTCCTGGTCACATAAGGAGCCCTGGTTTGTTAATGATCACCTGCTGTCCTCTGTAATCAGGGGTCAGTGTTTCTTTTAGCACCGCACTAACAATAATTACCACTCTCCTCTGTGGGGCACTATAGTACACAAGGTGACTTCAAACAGATTGCTCCTGAAGAGTCCTTTGTCCACAAAGTGTGGTCTTCAGTTGAGATCTGCAGGAGCAAGCCCCCAGACACTCCTGTGGACAAGCCTCGGTTCCCTGGTAATTTCGGAATTACAAGTACTGGCAACTCCAGGGGACTGATCTAGATGGAGGGTTGCCTGTCCTAAGGGGAAACTGGGATGCTGAGGCCTGTGGCTTGACCTAAAGAGGCGAACAAAGCGGCTTCGCTCTACCACACACTCCTACCCGATGCTTCTGCCTCACTAACACTGAAGGCTGAAACCTCTGAAGTCATGGGTCAAGATGAATCCTTCCTCCTTCCCTTCCCCTAAGTTGTTCCTCCCTGGGCTTTTCATAACCACAAAAAGCGGTCTCGAACAGAGCCTAGCAGAGCAGACCAGACCACAAAGCTCACCTCACCCCACATCATGGCTGACACCAGATACCACAGACTCCACCAGGAACATCAGCGGTCCAGAGAACGCTGGACGAAAAGGCAATATTTACTCACAGGTGGGGTTATAACTGAAAAATCTCTGCACCCAACCCCACAAAGCAGACAGGATCCACTTCCTCCAATGAGACAGAGCTAGGCTGGGGGGAAGGGGAGTCTTTGTGGATGGGAAGGTTCCAGAAACAGAAGGTGCTATGGGCCTAGCCTTATACTGCAACAGTGTAGCCTCACACTGAAGGGGTGGGATGGGGTGGGAGGTGGGGAGGAGTGGTAGTGAAGGTAAGGGGCATGCGAAGCTTTCAGAGACTTAGCAATTTTACCCCTTCATTGACCGTTAACAGAACTGAGAGTTCAAATTTGGGGACCAAAGGGCACACTGAAACTGACCGTTCTTTTTATAAGAGATTTATTAGGAGAGATGGTAACACCATAGACAGGAAGCATCATGAATGAGAAGAGATCAGACCCAAGTGACTAATGGGGGGTAGGGCTGCTTACTGTTTTTACAGTAAGAAGAATTCGAAGGAGTTTGAAAAGTTTGTGGGGTTTGTGTATGTGTGTGCGTGTGTTTTTGTTGTTGTTGTTGTTGTTTTGGTTTTGGTTGTTCATTTTTTTTGTTTTTTTGTTTGTTTGTTTTTTGTTCCAAAGTCCTCTGTTGCTTGGGGTAGCCAGTGCATACTCAGTTAAAGAATGTCAGGTAATCAATCACCCTTCTTTGGTGGCCATAACATGGGGTGGTCAGAATAGGGAAGGCTGGATCTAGAGAAGTAAGTTACTTTCTTTCTAGGATCCAAACCATTGTAGCTTAGGGAATTATCACAGTTCAGCCAAAATGGAGGAGCTTTATAAAATGGCCCCCACTACCCAGAACCAGACAGCTTTTATGGGACAATAAAAGGGAAGCCCAAGTCCCTTCGCCCGAGGGGCTTATGAGAAAGGGGTGAGGAGTGGACAGAAATCCTCTGTCTAATGCCAAAAGCGAATCTCCACTTTGCTACTCACAAACAATGCTAACACTGCGGCCTACCCCAAGGTTCGATCCAGCTTTGTTAAAAAGTAAACAAACACATGAAGAAATCAATAGCGCTTAGCTCTTAGGCAGCGCAAGAGGTGCTTCATGAAACTTTACGATTTTATATGTAACATTAGGTCTTCCTATAAATTCTTCAAAGTTTTGCCACCGCGGCAGACGTTGGCACTTCCTCCCTTCCTAGAATCAGTGCTTTGGTTAACAAAACCAAAACAAACAAACAAACAAACAAAACACAGCCGTGTTTGTTTTGTTAGGGCTGCTTTGCAGGCTGGATTCTGGCCTGGGGGTCAAGGCTATATCAGTTTAGAGGAGATGGGCCTTAGTAGCTAACTTCTCGCTGTCTGGGTTGCTTCCCGGAGGTACAGGAATCCGGCCCCGCCCACTTCCTTAAGGATGGCTCTACAAACCTGGCGGCGGTGGCACAGGCCTGTAATCCCAGCACAATGGGAGGCAGAAGCAGGCAGATTTCTGAGTTCGAGGCCAGCCTGGTCTACAGAGTGAGTTCCAAGATAGCCTGGGCTACACAGAGAAACCCTGTCTCGAAAAACCAAAAAATAAAATAAAATAATAAAAAATAAAAAAATAGAAAAAAAAAGGATGGCTCTACAACTGCTCTTGTAGCAGGAGGATGGAGATTGAAGAAAGCTACATCAAGATGAACATACAAAACAAAGGCCGCTGGCAAGCCCTTCCCCATCTGGCTTCGCGCAACAAACGGAGCATGCTCAGAAGAGCCTGCGCTATCCAAAAGAGAGCCGTGGGAGCCGCTCAAACGTCCGGTGGAGGGTTATCTGCTCATTGCCCAGAGCGCTTTGGGCTTTTTACTCTCAGCTCATTAGCTTCCACCTATTCTTGGAGAGCTTTCTTTTTCTTAATAAACGGCCTCAATTTCCATTTCTAGACACATGTCCTTCATCTGTTGCTTGGCGGTGGGATGAAAGAACCTGGACATTTCAGCGGGTGGCCCAGGATTCAAATCTGTGCCTACAATACTTAAGACACTATACATAGCCTGACGCCTGGTGGATCATATTATCCAGCAAATGTACCTTTCTGCCCCAGGTACACTTCCTACCCTAGGACCCCACCTCCTATGGAGCCTATAGGGTTGCCTCTGCATGTCTCCGTTGTGCTTAGGGTTGGTTTTGTTCAACTAGAGCTTGCTGTGTGATACCAGCCGTGACAAGTGATTGAGTCAAAATAATTTTTCAGAAATGCTGGTCGCCAAAAATACGAGAAACAGAGACCCACAATGGAGCATTCATTGCCACAGCTTGCACACCAGTAGCAGGCTAAGAACGATAACATCTGATAGATGGACATTTTCAATGCTTTCAAGACCTGCGAATAAACGACAACGTGGAGGGAAGGCCGTAAGTCAAACCTTCACAAGGGAACAGCTCCCCCATTCAAGCCAGGCCCCCAAAGCATCTCCAAAACAGAACATCCACCATCCTCCACCCAGCAGAATGTCACAGCCCGGGAGAATCAGCCACAACCCAATACCATACAGCCGCCTCCGTTTTCCTGGTGAAAATTGCATGATGGGAAATGCTAGCACAGTGGGCCCGCCCATCAGAACCGAACTTCAACCAATCAGGACAGGCCTTGCTATCATGGCAGAAATTACACTACTGAAACTTGCTCCCACTGTGCCTCACCCTTGCAGCCTGTTACCACAGGCAAGTGGTTCTCCTGTTACGTCAAGGAATAAAGAATGATATTTGCTGTGGCGCGCAACGAAACACATGAACAAAGTAGCTAGCGAGGCAATTATTTTTGCAAAACGGAGCGGCCAAGACCCAAAACCAGCGAGCAAGCGCGTTTGACCAATACTTTCTTTTATCCTGACTTAGGGGGTGACTGTGTCTCACCCCATAGGAGGTGGGAGCTGGCCTTCATGGTCTGACACTATTGGCTAATCGTGCAAAGGGGCAGAAAAAGGTTCTGGAAATAAGTGCTTGCCGAGTTAACTACCTTTGATAGAAAAACAAAAACTTTTTTTTCACTTCCCTGTCCCCTGCTCTCGGCGAACATGCTAACTAAAGTGTTTTCCTTTCTCCTCTGGGCTGAAGTGTGAATTCTTCCTCCAGCAGGTTAATATTCCTCAGCGCTGCTCACTTCTGATTTCAACCAATAAAAGCAACGCCTGTGTCTTCCCCCATCTGACTGCACATTCCTATGATCTGGGGATTTCCATGGTGGGTGCCCAGGAAATAAGTTCTCAATAAATACTGACAAAGGAGACCAGTTTTTTTTTTTTTTTTTTTTTTTTTTTTTTTTTTTTTTTTTTTAAAGCCTCTGCTCTTTCCCTGACTTAGCTACTTAGGTGGCAAAGGTCAAAGCCTTTGTGTTCCGTGCATTCCTTTGGAAATGACCCTCTTGTCCCTCTCCACTTTCTCAGGGAGCTACAACCCCCGGTTCCTGCCTCACACTGGCTAGGTGCTATTCCAACAAAGGGTGATGATCGTCCACTCAGATTCTCCAGGGAAGCTAGTCCTCGGTGGCCCTCCGCCAAATGACCTGGAAGACCTCACATTGGGACCACTTTCTCCAAGACTGTCCATTCCTTTGCCTATGTCCACTCTCTGACCAGGTCAATTCTTTTCTGGCCCCTCCCCCAAGTCCCCAGGCCCTTAGTCTACTTGAATCCCTGCGTAATGGTAATGTGTGTCTTTGTTACTTGTCGGGTAACTTGATTTGTATAAGAACCCCTTTAGAAGCAATTAATCTTCCCCCTAAAGACCCAGAGCTGTGGTCTGCTAACTCAGGCTCCTCACTTGACTCTCATCGGTGCTGCGATGCCTGTCTCATAGTTAACTTTCCACACAGACTGGAAAGGAATTCTCCTGGGTAGGGGAGATAGCTCGGGCCATTGTTGGTTCCTGCGTTGATTTCTGTGCTAGCTGAATGTCTTGTCTGCTTCCTGCATTGTGGCTGCCGCTGCTCACTGTGTTCACATGTGCGCACCCCGGGCACCGGGCCGCGGTGGAACCGTGAACCGCAGTGAGACACGCTAGACCAGATAGCTCCACGTGGGCTTTATTTAAGAAGGGGAAGGGGTAGCCGGAGGGAAGGAAAGGGGGAAGAGAGAGAGAGAGAGAGAGAGAGAGAGAGAGAGAGAGAGAGAGAGGAGGCCGGCCATGACCACGTGGAGGGGGGGGGAAGAGCCCCAGGGGCAGAGAGGTGAGAGTATGTGGGAGAACGGAGAGCAAAGAAGGAGAGGAGGGGCAAGTAGCCCCTCTTATAGTGGGCCAGATCTCTGGGGCGGGGCATACCTGGCTATTGCCAGGTAGGTGTGGGGTGGAGCTTAGACAAAACCCCAACAGCCATAAGCATTCAACTCTCAGAATTCGTGTTTAAAGAGAGAAAGAGGGAAAAAAGGTGAAGAGTATTGATAGGCATTCCGAACCCACGTGTGCCTCAGAGGTAGCGCTGTGCTGTACGGTTCCCTGCGGCCGGGCAGCCAATCAGGGAGCCCCAGGTCCTGCAAAGGGTGAGGGCTGCAGAGCCGGCTCAGTGCTTAAGTACACTTGCTGTTCTTACCAAGGGTCCCTTCGCCCCACGCGGCCTGGCTCACATCCATCACACTCCAGATCTGGGGGTCTGACACCCTCTTCTGACCCGCACACTCATCGCACATGCTCGTAGTGCACAGACATACACATCGGCAAGCAATTTTACACACAAACTTTAAAACTATTTTCCAAAAAACAAGATGGGGTGGGGGGTTAACTCCTGGAGAGATGGCACTGTAGCTAAGACAACTTGTCGCTCTTCCAAAGCACCCTGCTTGAGTTCTTAGCAAGCAGGCCATGCAGCTCACGACAGCCTGTAATTCTAGATCCCAGGGACCTGATGCTTCCGGCCTCTTTGGCACCCACACACATGTGCACATACCCACATCCAAACACAGGTTCCCACATGTAATTAAGAATAAATATTTCTTAATTTTTTTTTTTTTAAGAAAAGGTGGAGAGGTGCGAGGCAGCTTGGTAGATAAGAGTGCTCCCTACACAAGCGTGAGGACTTGAGTTCCTTTTTTTGTCTTTCTTTTTTTTTTCTCTTTTAAGCTTTATTTATTTATTATATGTAAGTACACTGTAGCTGTCTTCAGACACCCCAGAAGAGGGCATCAGATCCCATTATGGATGGTTTGGTTATGAGCCACCATGTGGTTGCTGGGATTTGAACTCAGGACCTTCAGAAGAGCCATCAGTGCTCTTAACCGCTGAGTCATCTCCAGCCCAGGACTTGAGTTCAAATCTCCAAAACTCACTTAAAAAATCCAGTCATAGCTGTACCTACAACCCTAACATTGTGCAGGAGAGAGAGAGAGAGAGAGAGAGAGAGAGAGAGAGAGAGAGAGAGAGAGAGAGAGAATCACTGGGTCTCAATAACCAGCAGCTTAGTTCCAGGTTCAGTGGGAGATCCTAACTAAAGAAACTAAGACAGAAGCCAGGCGGTGGTGGCGCACACCTGTAATCCCAGCACTCTGGGAGGCAGACGCAGGCAGATTTCTGAGTTCGAGGCCAGTCTGGGCTACAGAGTGAATTCCAGGACAGCCAGGGCTACACAGAGAAGCCCTGTCTCGAAAAACACCAAAAAAAGAAGAAAAAAAAAAGAAGAAGAAGAAGAAACTAAGACAGAGAGAGATGAAGCAGGACCCTAGATGTCCTTCTCTGGCCTCTGCTTGCAGACTGGCACGTGTTCCTCTCATGCATGCGTGTTACACACACACACACACATACACACACACACACACACACACACACACAGGGAAATTCTTTGTTCTTTCAGTGTTTCCTAAAACTGGGTGTTGTAGCTGGACTTTGGCTATCTGGGTTCCTCTTTCTTCCACCCTTTCAACACCTAACACTAGATAAGAAAAAGAAAAAAAAATAGAGAGCAAAGTCAGGGGTGAGATGCATTCTGCTTCCTGCTGATTGGGGGCATCATGGGGTCCTTGGGGCAAGTTTGATCTTCATTGTCAGGATATCTGAGTTCTTGTTTCTTCTTTTCACATGACTACTTAACAAACCATGACCAAAGACAGCAACCAACAGCCCTCTCGAGGACATCTATATACCCTCTGAAAATACCCAGCATTCCAAACATCACACAAATCCACAGAAAGCTGGCCAAACCACGCCCCCTCCGGAGCACGAGGCAAATCCTAGTCAGCTGCTGTAGACAATCTGAAGCAGCCCCATATCCCATACCTGGGATTAAAATGAAAACATGTAATATTTCTGTGGGGTGTTTTGTTTTGCTTTTGTAGGAAACCAAGACTCCAAAATTGTCACTACGGGGTGTCACCGGTCTCTTTGTGCGCCATATCAGAAATAAGCATCTCAATAACAGGAGAGAAAGCGGAAGGCTACAGGGAGCCAGGCTGCAAAGCCCTCATCCCTGCCCCCCACAGGCTGCATCACAGTTTAGTCACCCCACCTACTCAAACACAGTTTGGGGACTGGTTTTACCTGAAAAGCCACTCACTGTGGCTGAAACTTGCAAAAGCTTTCTGTATTTAATGAGAATAAGGTGAAGCTGTATTTCAATTTAGAATTGTTTTTTACCATAATCTCTAAGCCCGGTCAAGACAACGTGTACCCAGTCGTAATTGGATGAAGAAATAAGGTCAGGGTTGGGGATGTGCCTTCATAGAGGCGAGGACCCAGGTGCAGATCCTCAGTCACCGTGGCAGAGCCATGGGGCAGCATGCCTGTGACCCCCAGAGTGGCAGAGAGAGCCCAGGAGCTCAGCTGCTGCCGAAACCACCAAGCCCTGTCCTCAAAAGCAAGCCAGAGCTGGGAATGGGGCACACGCCTTTGATCTACAGACTTGGGAGGAAGAGCCAGGCAGCTCTCTGTGAGTTGGAGGCCAGCCTGGTCTACATAGTGAAACCCAATCTCAAATACATACATACATACATACATACATACATACATACATACATACTCTAGGTGGAGAGCAAGAGGAAGAAGTTACCAGATATTAACTTCTGTCCTCCTCTCTCCTCTCACTCTCTCTCTCTCTCTCTCTCTCACACACACACACATACACACAACACACACACACATGCACACTCACAGATGCTCACGTGCAATAACAGGAATAATTTCTAATGTTTTACACAACACTGGTGAGACTAGGTTTTGCAATTATCTGTTATATATTTAATAACTGAAGAAAGGCACTTCCAAATAAAAAGAAATTCTAAAGATATGCAGGCACACAGTGTGCAATTCCTTCTAGGCTCCACCCAACAGTTACCTAGCAACAGCCAGGTAGGCCTGGCTTGCAATTAAAAAAAAGACTATTAGGCCTCTTCCCTCTCTCTCTTACTCTCTCTGACCCCCTGACCACCCCCCTGAGTTCTTCCTAACTGCTTTCTCCCTCTCTCCCCTCCCCCCTCTCCCTCTCTCCAAGTGTTGCTAGTTGGCCTCTCTCTCTCTCTCTCTCTCTCTGTTCTCTGTCCCCTCTCTTTCTCTGCCTCTACTCCCTCCTCAACTCCCCTTTCCCATGCCCCCAAACGAACTCTATTCTATACTATACCAGTCCTATGGCTGGTACGGGGGTGGGGGGGGGTGGGAGGGGGCAGGGGCAGAAGAATGTCCCAGCGTGGGCCTGCTGAGGTACCCCCTCCCACCTCACCATACCCAGCTCTACAAACATATCCTTGGCTTAAAAAAAAAAGACACAACACTGTGCCCCACAAATATGAATAATAATTAATCAACAAATTATGTTAATGAAAAGACTTGTAAAGTTTGAAATGAGCATTACATACTGTATAGATGTTTTGCCACATGGTGCTCTGTAAATGTGTACAATTAAAATAATAACTAATCTTCATTAAATTCTACATTCTATCCAATTCCAAACCATAATTCTTTCAAGGCAGACCCGGGAAGCGTGCTGAGCTGAGACCTTACAGAAGGAAACAGTGTCCTACAAACCCATAGTGTCCCTCACTGCTCTCCAGCCTTCCCATGACCCCTTGCAGGCTGCCCCAGCAATTAACCTACTTCGTGTGCTGGAGCCCCCGTTGCAGTGGCCAGGACAATATCGTGGCATTGCTTGTTCCCACGGTCAGAACAATGGCGCCGCTCCCATTATTCCGGTTCCCCCTCCCCTGGACTTGAAGAGTGCTTTGTGAGGCCTGTCAGGAGACACAGGGCAGGATGCTCAATGCGCTCACGACAGGACGCCTGGGGCATTTGCATGTGGTGACTCCCCCTTAGACTCAGAAGAGACGCTTTCTTTTCAGGGCTCGCTGTGGCTTTGATGCTTCAGAACACAACACGTTACCTTTGTGAGAGGAGCCAAAGGAGACTGTACAGTTTTCCTACATGTGAGTTCCATCCAGTGGCTCTGGAGACGCGGAGCAACCCAGGAGCTCCTAGGCAGGAGCTAAGTCCCACGCCCCACCCAGGGCTCTTCTCTTCTTAGAACCTTGAGTGTAAATGGGTTAAAGACCTTTACATAGACCACCTTGACTGGAGCAAGAGAGCGGGCCTGGGGTCTATACCCCCTGCCTGGGCTCTCCTTATCCACATAGTTGGAAAGCTTACACTAGGTAGCCTAGACTCCCACGAACATATCCTGGAAAGCAAATATAAGGTTTATGACGCCCCCCCCCCCAAGTACTCCCCAGTGAAGCCCTTGTGAGTCACTCAAACTTGGAGCTTTCCCTGCCCAGGTGACTCACTCTATCTGAATGCCTCTTGCTCTTCCCCTTCACCCTCCAGTGGTTTGTATAAAACTCATGGCTTCCTTTCCAGTATCACCGCCCACAAGCCTATCGACGTAATTTTCCTCTCAATTTTAAGCCTCCTCTCCACCGAGCTCAAAATTCTTCAGCAGTGCTCCTTTCAGCCTAGAGATAAAATCAGACACACACACACACACACACACACACATCCACACATCCGTGTGACTTCAGGATCTGCCTACACACCCTGATTCCCCCTTCTCCAGCCAGGCCAACTGGGCTAAAAAAAAAAAAAAAAGGTTGCTATGTAGGTGCTTGTTGTGAGTGTGAGTTTCAGTTGGGACAGGCTCGCCTCTGTGGTGTTACCTGAAGTAGCCCAAGGGGCTTCCTTACTCTTTCAGGGACTTCAACACAGTAAAACTGGATCCTTTGCTTCAATACAGAAAAAGATTTTCAAAGAAAGGCCAATATTAATCAGAGTCTGGATTTATTCAATCTACAGGAAGAAAGGTATATGATAGAGAGAGAGAGAGAGAGAGAGAGAGAGAGAGAGAGAGATGATAGACAGACAGACAGACAGACATCTGTGCACACCCAAGAACATGAGTATGGGCTTCTCAAAGAAAAGCTGTAGTTTGTCAAAAGCCATCTCATTAAGTTGGACTTTGAGTTCAGGTGTCAAGAGAAAGAATTTTGAGAGAAACCCTGGAGAGAGAGAGAGAGAGAGAGAGAGAGAGAGAATGTTTTGGAAAAGGAGACTTACCCAGGTATGGGCATGGGATTCTCCATGTGTATACAATTTTGGTGGTGCTCAAGGACATCTCACAGAGCTGCTAAAAATGTTATTTTTCTTTTCTCTCTCTTCTTCTTCAAGATGAGTGAGATTACGAGGTATCTGCAGAGGCCATTCGGACGGGCTTGCACTGAGAGAAAGTGAAAAACCAGGAGCTTCTAGGGATCGCCCATGGGTTTCAGGGAATGTTTTTTGCAGTAAATGGAGTTTCTTCTGAGATTGCTAGAAAGGCTGTAGGTTTATAGCCAGGAAGGGAGGGTCTTGAGAAAATTTTAGGTGCTGAAACTCTTTTTTTTTTTTGAAAAAATTGAAATCTATTATTGTTGCGTATATGTATAGTGTGTGGGGTGTCGCACATGCCACAGTGCCCATGAGAAAGAAATCAGAGGACAACACCGTGGAGCTGGCTCTCTCTCACGCCTTTTATGGCATCCCCAGGAATCGAATCCAGAACCGCAGGCTTACAAGTCAGGTGTCTTGACCCACTGAGCCATCACACCAACCCCACCTTAGCCATCTTGATGGTCAAGCTAGCAAGCCGCTTCAGCCAGGCTCCTGAGGGAGGGCCTCCGTTTTCCTTTCATGTCTATAACGTCTCGTTTTCCTAACCAGACCAGTCCATCTGCAAAAATGCTCCTTTTTCTGTAATGTGTGTTCTTAGTCAAGAAGTCTGAGTGCTTGACTGACTTGTCTAACTTCGCCCTAGTGCTCCATCTCCACTCGGAGAGATGAAAATCATTCTCACGTTCCCCACCTGTACCACTCCCAAGCAAAAAACTTGAGCATGAGTCATGATAATGAACTTGGCCAAACAGAAACTAGGGGCGGGGCTAACTTCAAGTGACTGAGTCAGGCCTGCTTGGGGTCCACATTAGACACAGAGTTTTCTATCAGCCTGTATTTCAAACCTGCTTTAATTGAGCTTTAATTTTACTTATTTAATTTAATTTCTTCAATTTTTATTTACAAGTGTGCGTAGTTACCGGCAGAGGTCAGAAAACAGCGTTTGATCCCCTGGAGTTAGACTTACAGACAGTTGTGAGCCACCTGACACAGATGCTGGGACCCAAACCCTAGTCCTCAGGAAGAGAGCATCAGGCACTTTTAACCATTGAGCCATCTCTCCTGCCCTAAATTGTTTTCTGATGCAATAGCAAACCTCATCTGACGCAGTAGAACTTAACATTACTCTCTTTGAAAGAACCAGCTTCCCTCAGTACAAATAACTAAGTAATAGAGGTTTGTGTGGACTTAAGGAGCCCAGTAAACAGCATAAAAAAATAAATAAAAAAAAAAAAGAAAAAGAGTTAAGAGCCAGGCAGTGGTGGCACATGCTTTTAATCCCAGCACTTGGGAGGCAGAGGCAGAGGCAGGCAGATTTCTGAGTTCAAGGCCAGCCTGGTCTACAGAGTGAGTTCCAGGACAGCCAGGCTACAGAGAAACCCTGTCTTGGAAAAACAAAAACAAAACAAAAACAAAAAACAAAAAATAGAGTTAGGAAGCTTGACTCCTACATGAAAAACTCCCCGTAGACTCCTGGGGCCCTCATTTCTTACGTGTGATGCTTTGAAGGAGAATAGCCCCATAGACTCATATATGTAAATACTTAGTCCCCTGAATTGGGGAGAAAAAAAGAAATATAAAAGAAAGGACACGACTGATGGAGTAGGAGAAGGGACTGAAGGATCTGCGGAGGGGGTGGTGGGAGGGGGAGGGTGCAGCCCCATGGGCGGGGAGCAACAGTATCAACAGGCCAGACCTCCCCCCCAGATCTCCCTGGGACTAGACCATCAACCAAAGAGTACATATGGAGGGACCCATGGCTGGCCAAATATGTGGCAAAGGATGGCCTTGAGTCTTGGACAGGCCATGACCATGTCAAAACACGCATTCACTCAGGTCTACACTCACCAGGCTGCCTCAGTCCCTGCAGTCATGATGTCTTATTACAGTAATAGAAGACTCACTGAGCTGGGTGTGGTGGCGCAGGCTTTGATCCCAGCACTCAGGAGGCAGAGGGAGGTGGAGCCCTGAGTTTAAGGCCAGCCTGGGCTACAGAGTGAGTTTCAGAAAAGCCAGGGCTATACAGGGAAACCCTGTCTCAAAGGGAGAGTGAGAGAGAGAGAGAGAGAGAGAGAGAGAGAGAGAGAGAGAGAAAGAGAGAGAGAGAGAAAGAGATATTACGTTTTATTCTTCTGTCTATAAACTGAGTTTACATTTACCAGCGCCATTGTTCATTTGTCATACAATTGATAATGATCATTTAGAAAGAGTCTTTTGTTTCTTTATATGTGCTTTTAGTCATTTAAACATTAGTGAGCACTTACTACATATTTGGCTATTGATATCATATGCATTAAACAACAACAACAAAAAAAAAATACTGAGTCATCCAGGCTAGAGTCTGGCAAACTACGCATACCAGCAATCTGGCCCCCGTATCCTGCTTATATAAATAAACTTTTATTGGTACATAGCCACGCCCACTCATCTACATATCATCTACACATGCTTTGACACAACAGCAGCAGCGTTGATTCCCACAGAGTCCATATGGCCCTCAGAGACTAAAATATTATTTGACAGAAAACCTTTGGCTGTAGGCAGTTCTCCACAAGTAGAAGTTCTGGTTATTATAAACCTCTCTTCTTCCCCGAAGGGTTGTGCAGAAAGGCACTTAACCCATTTGTGTAGTCACTGCCCCCTACATCACATAACACTTCGAGAAAATAAGCATGGGAATGAAGAACAAAATTTTAAAACACAAAAGCAAATGCATTTCAAGGGTGCACAGTTAATTGATACCACAAGTGAGACGCAGCCCTTTCAGGGACTGTGAGGAGCCCTGTGGAGAGACATGTATAACCCACCCCAGCTGGCACCAGCGAAAGCCTGAGTGGGACAAAGGGTCTAATTTTCTTCTCTTCAATTCTGTAGCATACTTCTCTGAACACAGCCCTTATTTCAAGAAGCGATATCCCAGGGGTACATTAAGCCAGCGGCAGCCCCATTCCAAACTGATTCATGCCAAAATTGAAATATAGACATTAGATCCCCTATCATAATTTCTCTTTATTCATCTATGCTACCTTGCAGATACGCTCCTAGTCTGAATAAAATACAATTTATTCAGTAGCTCTGTGTGCTGGTAGTTTCCACAAATCTCTTTTTATAATACCAGTGGAGTTAATTGTCATGTCATACAATGGGAATGGTACTGAATGGTACGAACCCAACAGACTCTGGTTTGAATTTTGCATTTAAAACACACTCGGTAGAGAAGCATTCGTTTTTTCTTCCAGAAACTGGAGTTTCCTCAGCAGTATCCTATGTCTAAATCTCTAATTTCCAGAGTAGGTGGAGAATCCAAGATGAGACATTCTATTCAGGTGCCAGCGCGGATCTGTTCTGGAAATATGTCTTTCTCTCCTTTCCCTTCATGCTTCTATCCCAGAAGAATAAAAAGCAAGTCAGGGTTAGTTATTTGTCTGTTTGCCAATAAAATATGTGAAAAAAAAAAGCACACTTAAGGAGAGAAGAAGGTAGGACAGAAAGGAAGGAACGAGGGAAAGAAGAAAGGGAGAGTGTGAGGAAGGAAGGGAAGACAGTTTGGATTTACTGTGGCTCACAGTTTGAAGGTGTACAGTCCATCATGGAAACAGGAACTTAGGCAACTGGTCATCTTGAAGCTACATTTGGGAAGCAGAGAGAGATGAATGCTGGTTCCTAGCTTGCTTCCCCTTTTTATTCAGCCTGTAACCCCAGGCTGTGGAACTGTGCCATCCTACCTAATAAATTTAGGTATGACCAATGCCTCTCAGGCATGCCCAGAGGTTTGTCTCCTAACTACATCCTGTCAAGTTGACACTTAGTATTAACCACCATCCATGCCTCATAACTTCCTAACACTGTGAGTATTTTCTGTATTAAAAGAAACAGAGGGGAAGGAGAGATGGCCCAGTGGGTAAAGCTCTTGCCATATAGACTCCTCCTGGACAGGATCCCCAGAACCCTCGTAAAAGGCTGAGCTGGCAGGGTGGGCCACATGTAATTCTATAACTCGGAGTGGAGGCAGACTGTTCTCCTGAGTCAGCTGTTAACTAGATGAGCCAAAGTTCAGGGTTCAGTGAGGGACCCTGCCTCAGTAATAAGGCAGAGATGGACAGAGGAAGTCCTTTGATGTCAACCCGTGGCTGCTCTATGCACATGTACACATGTGAACATGCACATAAACACATGTATTCAGATCACACACATACACATGAAGAAATAGGAAAAAGAAATTGAATTTATTTTTTTAATTTATAATAATTATTTTAAAATTATAATTACATAATTTCCCCCCTTTCCATTCTTCTTTCTAGCCCCTCCAGTGCACCCTCTCTTCTCCCTCACGAATTCATGGTTTCTTTTTTTCTCTGTTATTTATATATTACATATATTTATATATAATGATGTTATTACATATATAAATAGATACAACCTGTTCAGCCCTTGTAATGTTATCTCTAAGTCTATGATCTCAGGGCTGACTACTTGATATCAGATAACCCTAGGGGAGACAATTCCTCCTGCAAGAGATTGGATTTCTGTAGGAGGCATTCTCCTTTCCACTAGCCCAAGTCCAAGATAAAAGATTAGTAAAGACTTCTGTTTCCTCACAGACAGGCAACCACAGGCACAGATCAATTGTAACCACCGGTGGAAACTTGGCCACCAGCACCTGCTCTGGGTGTGTCTGTTGCATTTGCATTCAATCAGTGAGGCAGCATTAGTATATCCAGAAAATCTAGCGTCATACATGGCCCAGACCCAAGCCAAGGCAGACCTTGCTAGCAGCTGTGGGGTTTGGACTGCCAGCGTCGGGCATGTGGGTCTGGGAACTGTCTCAGACACGGGCAAACACCCACTAGTTTATTCAGCAAAAACCTCTAAAAACAGAAAGCAAACCTTGATTTAACTACTTTGCATCCTAAACCTGAAGGAAAAGAGAAAACATTCAGGGTAACTGTAGTCTGGACAGTCAGAAAAAAGAGCATTCATGGTCATCCTGCCTCCAAGGAGGTAAGAAATCAGTTCATATTCGCCATAGTCTTTGATGCAGTGAGAGACCTCAGCTTTTCAGTAAGGTTTGTGTTGCAGCCCTATGTTTGGGAATGTCAACTGTGTCTGAAAACTCGGCCTTAGGAGCAAATGAAATATATTGCTTTACTTAATAACAACAACAACAAAAAAGCAATATTTCTTCTGATCCCAATGTTATGCAAAAGTACCTCTTTGCCAAAATCTAAATAAGCAATTTTACTAATTACCTAATCTTATGTTTAGCTTCCTAAAAATTATGTCTTCCCAGAAAAAATGCACATAATACTATTTTGCATACAATTTTAGTAGCAACAGCTTTCTCAAAGACCTCTCACAGGCATGCGTCCGAGAGTGTGTGTGTGTGTGTGTGTATGTGTGTGTGTATGTGTCCATTATAGGAAAAGACAAAACTAGTCACTAAAATATGATTCGTTATATAGGTCTGATATCACAGCTATATAACCGAGGCCAAGCAGAGCCAGTGGTCCATACTGCAGGACAGTAAGTACTACCCCACTCCCCTCACCCTCCACGCCACTTACCCACCTCACCCCTGCTCACTAAAAGTTGCTAATTTTCTTAAAGATTTATTTATTTATTATATAAGTATACTGTAGCTGTCTTCAGACACACAAGAAGAGCATCAGCTCTCATTATAGATGGGTGTGAGTCACCACATGGTTGCTGGAATTTGAACTCAAGGACCTTCAGAAGAACAGCCAGCCATCTCTCCATCCCCAAAGGTTGCTATTTTTTTATCATGTATATTTCCTTTTGTGCAGAATTAGGAATGATACAGCCCAAACTCTTAAGGAATCCCAATATGATATCTTTTTAAAGGAGGCAGTGGAAACGCCCAGACACGGCATCAAGCATTCATGCCCTTAATGGTTTACTGGGCATCCCTCTGACAGACACTAGGTCAGACATGAGAAGCAACAAGCTAACAGGGAACTTACAGAGCTCTACCAAGGTTCAGATGTTGTCCCAGCATTTCCCACACCGTAAGCAAAGTTTGCTAAACCATCACTTAGTAGATAGTGAGGTTTACGCCTTTCGAATGAATGCAGATATTGTTCTAAAAGGGGACACCAAAGCACCACAAAAGAAGTCAAATGTCACCTATTCTTATCCTATGATCACTGCTATGGGAAAATAAGATTATATAGTAGCTATAAATAATTCAGGCTATGTGTCACCCTTGAAAGAGCTTGTCAACATTAGAATCAGAATGAAGCATCCTTTCTGATCTTTTTAAGTAAAAGGATGCGTTTCATTTACTCCCAAGACTGTATTTTCAGGCACAGTTGACATTTCCAAATTTAGGGCTGGGACACAAACCACTTGCCAGACACTTACACATCACCAGGAGATTCTACTGTGGGAGGGGTCCTGAGAGCCCCGGGGAAGAAATAAACAAGAAATAAACCCATGGGTGGGCTGCTAACATCTTGAAGGTCCCTGCCCCTCCCTCACAGCTCTCCTTCAGCTCCCTTTCTCCACCCCCCCACTTTAATATTACTGCCTAGAAGTTTAAAATACCCACTCAAATTCTATGTAATTGTATATGGGAAACAAAGAAGCTAAAAATGTATAAATCAACCTTGTCATGTTTGGGGATCTAGCCTTTGGAAACTAATCCACTTGAAGCTTGGGTGCATCTTAAGAAGAAAGCCTGAGTATCCTGTTCTCTGACTTGAGTATCCCATAATAGAACAAGTGTTAGAAGAAGCCCAAGAGGAGGTCCTGGCTGGTGTCTGCTACGGTTCTGCCAGCCTAAGCGGAGGGACATTTTCAGAATGCGTGTCTACCATTGGTCATCTATCATCATGTCCCCTAATTGGCCTTACAGCACATACGTCACCACTGCCACTTTCCCCCTATCCTCAAAGCATCAATGTTTTGTCCCACATATTCCTTGAATGTTCCTTTTCAGCCAAGTGCCAGCTACAGATTCTGAACAACCTTTGTCTTTTTTTTTTTAAATAGGTTGTCATGTGCTTCAGGTTGGCCTCAAATTTGCTCTCTAGCTGAGGGTGATTTTGACCTTCTGATACTCCTGTCTCTACCTCATACCTGCTGAGATTATAGTCTTGAGATACCACACCTTGTGTATGTGGTAGTTGTGACTACATCCAGGTTTTCACACATGTTAAGCAAGCACTGTATCAATGGAGCTATGTTCTAAGTCACTGGATGGCCTCTTTGACTATGCAATCTCCCATGTCATAAGGTAGCTTTCAATGCTCAGTTGACTCCAGATGACCCCACAGCACCTGCTAAAGTTGCTAAAACCAAGAGTCAGAAAGTTTCCTGAGATCCAACAGGAATTATAAACAATCTCAATTCTGGAAACTTTGTCCAAAATAATAGCATCCTAGGTATCTCACTGAGAATGTACTCCAGTCTGTAACCTATTTCAGTTATACTATTACATATTATATATTACATATACTATATTATAGCTATTATAACTAGTTCTGCAAGGTTAAAAAAAAGTAATTATAACTCCCACTAAGATAGTGTATTGACTGGTTTTGTGTCAACTTGACACAGGCTGGAGTTATCACAAAGAAAGGAGCCTCCCTTGAGGAAATGCCTCCATGAGATCCAGTTGTAAGGCATTTTCTCAATTAGTGATCAAGGGGGGGGGGAGAGCCCCTTGTGGGTGGTGCCATCCCTGGGTTGGCACCCAGTCTTGGGTTCTATAAGAAAGCAAGCTGAGCAAGCCAGGGGAAGCAAGCCAGTAAGGAGCATCCCCTCGTGGCCTCTGCATCAGCTCCTGCTTCCTGACCTGCTTGAGTTCCAATCCTGACTTCCTTTAGTGATGAACAGCAGTGTGGAAGTGTAAGCTGAATAAACCCTTTCCTCCCCAACTTGCTTCTTGGTCATGATGTTTGTGCAGGAACAGAAACCCTGACTAAGACAGATAACTCAATGTGTTTGCTCCACACCCCTGCCACCCCTCCCCTCTTTCCCCCTTCCCCCACCAACTCTAACAGCCTGAGGTCCACCTTCAAGACCCACAAGGTGGAAGGACATGACAGACTCTGATAAACTCACATCTAAGTTTATCTCCAATAAACTTAATTTTAAAAAACAAGACTAAGACTACAGTACCTAATAAAAACGGAGGGACCAGAGCCATAGGGGCCCACCCAGCGAGACAAGACAAGCCAGCCATACGTCCATAAGCCATACGTCCATTTTATAACTAGAAAACCCTGGACTCTTACTGCTCCATCGAGGCAGAGACACCGCACTGAGAAAACCAGACCTGCTTCTGAATCTTATTCCTCAGGACAAATCTTGCAATGGAAATGTCAAAAGCTTTCTGAGCAAATATTGAGAGAAAGAGAACCAATAGACTGAGTGGAACGAAGGAGATGAGACATCAAGGGAAGGCCCTTGAGAAGGAAAAGTCATGTAGTAGAACCCTTGACCCACGGAGGACTTGGGGCAAAGGATGTAGAGGCTGGGTATGAAACGCTGTGGGAGGGGCCGCTGTGAGAAAGATCGACGTGACAGACCCAGGAGCCTACACAAGCTGGGGGGCAAGAGCTGGGTCTGAAATTGAGAATTCGATGAAGTTCCACGTAAGGAGCGGCCAATCACAGAGGCCTGTCAATCCACCCACCATACTTCTACCAGCAGAGCTGAAAGCCTGCACTTAGCCCTAGGCCAAGAGGGACTGTGATTGGACAAGTAAAAAGAGGGTGGGGCTAGGAGTTGCCGAGGAAGGGGCGCAGGCTTGGAGAAGGTTGCTGCAGGAGGAGATGAATCATGGATTGTGATGTTTTTCTGCGTGCTTCATAAGGTTAGAAATATTGGGATAAGGCTTTTACTGTATTGGCATCTTGTAAATGTGATTATAATATGCACAAATATAATGGGCTAACTAATTAAGCATTAAGAGTCATGTTTCTACCTGGTAATCCAGCGGGGGCTGGGAAGAGGGCAGGCGGGCAGATCAAGGAGCTAGGGTCTCACAGCGTGGGACCCCACCGGGAGTTGTCAGTGTTTTTACTACAGAACAGTTGCCCAGCGCAGGAGACCTGAGGGACTGGCATGAGCTCTGGGGTCCGCTGGTTGCTTGCCTTGCCACTGTGGCGGGTGCGGGAACGTGCCCGGTTCCTTTTTTAAATATTTCCCACAACACCCTTGGGCTGAAAAGATGGCTCAACTGGAAAGGGCACTTGCTGTTCTCCCAAAGGAGTGCCCATACTGGTGGCTTACAACAAGCCACCAATAATTCCAGCTCAAGGGGGATACAGTGCCCTCTTCTGGACTCTGTGGGTACCTGCCCCCAAGGGTATATACCCATAGACAGACACAAACACATCCGTATAAATTAATACTACAACAACAAAATCAATAAACTTCAAACGGAAGTCAGTAGGATGTCTAATGAAAACAGGGACAAGGAACATGATTGATGTCACCTTGCAGAAAATCTTTCCCAAGGTGGTGCACACCTTTAATCCCAGCACTTGGGAGGCAGAGGCAGGTGGATTTCGGAGTTCAAGGCCAGCCTGGTCTACAGAGTGAGTTTTAGGACAGCCAGGGCTACACAGAGAAACCTTGTCTCAAAAAACAGAAAGAAAGAAAGAAAGAAAGAAAGAAAGAAAGAAAGAAAGAAAGAAAGAAAGAAAGAAAGAAAGAAAGAAAGAAAGAAAGAAAGAAAGAAAGAAAGAAAGAAAGAAAGAAAGGAAAGAAAGAGGAAAGAAAGAAAAGAAAAGAAAAAAGAAAAGAAAAGAAAATCTTTCCTAACTGTGGCACTCACAGGGTTGTGATGTAAGAATCCATCACTGTAGGGTCTATCAGAAACATGCCAGCTAATAAACCTCAGCCGAGCGCACAGAACCCTCAACCTTTCTCTCCTTCACTCTATGAACAGACATTTGAGAGAAGCTGGAATATAAAAGAATCAGAGCACGAAGATCATTTTAAAAGTCAAAGTCTGATCCCTGGCCTTAGAGAGATGAGACTACAGAGGAGACTCAAGAAAATAACCAAGTACTTGTAGAGACTCAGAATATGATCCTTACAACAGACACACCCACGGGTGGGTGAATGGTGACAGCAGAGAGTGGCTATTTAGAGAGGAACTGAGGAAAAGAAGTAAAGTCTGAGTGACACCAGGCGGGATGACCATGTCTCCTCAGGAGGCAGAAGCAGGAGAGACACAAGTGTGAGTCACAAGTCACCCTGGGTTACAGAGTGAGACCTTGTCTTGGGACAAATAAATTAAGCAGTATTTAATGCAAGCTTTAGAAAAAGAAATACAGGCAAAGGAATGATAGAGAATTCCAGGACTTAAAAGAAGATGCCTTCAAAATTTTACTACTAAGAGTGGTAAGGGTCCGGGAAGGTAGTTCAGTTGATGGGTGTTATGGTTTATATATACTCAACCCAGTGACACTATTAGAAGGTGTGGCCCTGTTGGAGTAGGTGTGTCACTGTGGGTGTGGGCTATAAGACACTCACCCTAACTGCCTAGAAGTCAGTTTTCCACCAACAGCCTTCACATAAAAATGTAGAACTCTCCGTTCCTCCTGTCCCATGCCTGCCTGCCCTGCTCCCACCTTGATGATGATGGACTGAACCTGTGAGCCCACCTCAATTAAATGTTGTCCTTTGTAAGACTTGCCTTGGTCATGGTGTCTGTTCGCAGCTGTAAAACCTTACCTAAGACAGCGGAGTACTTGTCTATCGGTCACAAAACCTCGGATTCCATCTCAAAGACTTCATAAACCAGGTGTGGTGGCACAGGCCTGTAAACTCAGTGCTTGGGAGGTAGAAGCAGGAAGTCCAGAAGTTCAAGGCCATCCTTTGCTATAGAGAGTTTGAGGCCATCCTGGCCTTCATGAGGACCTGTCTAAATAAATAAATAAATAAATCTTAATTTCCTGAGCATGCGTTAATTTCTCTAAAATTTGCAAGAGAAAGGCCAGTTCCACAATTTTGAACCAAATTTGAAGCAAGTTTTAATCAAATACTGGTTAGCTAGGTCCACCTCTGGGCTTCCAGGGAATGACTGAGTCACTGTTTACAGGGCTTAAAAAAGGCAAAACCCATAATTCATTGCATTTCCTATTAGCCCAATGAGGGACAAGCACACATCCTGACATACTTCCCTTTCACACGCTATCAAGCACACCCTGTGCAGTTGGTTCAAACAAACTGATGTTTAGAGGAGTGAAAATGTGTCTAGTTATTTCCTAAGAACTACAACTCCCAGCATTCCAATAAATTACCTTGTCCTTGAGCCAGTGAGGCTTACAGGTTGACTGGGTTCTTACAGATAGATGTTCTTGAGGCATGCAGAGTCATCATCAAAGTAACTCAGAACCTGAATGGATTAAAATGGTCTGTCTGGGAGTCAAAGACAAGAAAGAAGTTTGGAAGATCTTATTTCTACAAGTGTTTTCTCTGAATAGAATGAAGTTTGACATAGAAAAAATAAAAATCTTATTATTTCAATTATACAATCCTATTTCATCTTCAAAATTGATATCAATGAAATATACTCAGAATCTATCTGAATATTATAACATATAATATATATTATAATATATGTATTATTACATATATATATATGAAACCAAGCATGGTGGAATGTGCTTGTTATGCCACAATCCAGAAGCCTGAGTCAAGGGGATTGCCACAGGTTCAAGGCCTATGGAACTACTGTCTCAAGAACAAAGAAGAAAGGTAAAGATAAAGATAAAGATAAAGGGGAGAGGTGAGGAGATGTAATTCTTTCTCCCTATAAAAGGAAGTAAGCAGGGATAAAACAGAGAATCATGGGATAGAATTAATAAGCAATGTTTTTGTCTCACATATCAAACTTTATGCCCCTCAGAGGAAACACTTATTTGTGTATGGAATATTTTCATTTTTCCCACAAAAGGATTTTCAGTGAATTGCCAAAAGCAGAAAGCACAGAGAAATGTTTATGAAAAAAGAAACTAATCAAAATTAGAAATATACTGCATGTTTTCTTTTTTGAGAAGTAGTGGTGGTGGATGGGGAATTAGCCCAAAGTCACTAAGCTATGGCCCTAGGTGTGTGTGTAGACATATATGTGTGTATATGTGTGTATACATGCATATGTATACATATATGTTACTGTTTTTTAAAAAGGAGTTTATGTGTATATGTATTTTGTCATCATGCACGTATGTGTACCTTATGCTGGGTACTTGCAGAGAGCATCAGATTCCCTAGAACTGGAACTCTGGACAGTTCAAAGTCACCCCGCAGGTACTGGGAATGGAACCTGGGTCTTCTACAAGAGCAACCAGTGCACCTAGCCACTGAGCCATCTCTCCAGCCCTGATTTGTCATAGTTTTAAAGGAAAAACATTGATATATGTGTGGGAAAGCATTACTGAACTAGAGTAGAAATCAGCATGGTACTTACTTTTATTAAAAATATCAATAATTTACTCATTCGTTTATTAAATATTCAGATTTTGTTGGAGACTTCCAGAGCTAAAAGGAATGCCATTGTGTTGAGTGATGTTTCGATTAAAACAAGAAAGAATGAGAAGAATCGATGCCCTCTACCAAAGATTGAAAAAAACTTTAAAAGGAGTTAAAAATTAATAAAGATTAAAATTAAGGTCGGGGGAGATGGTTCAGTGGGTAAAGTACTGGTCATGTGTCTTAGTCAGGTTACTGTACTGGAATGAAACAGCATGATCAAAAGCAGGTTGGGAAGGAAAGGTTTATTTGGTTTACATATCCTGAACCACACAGTCCACTGAGGGAAGCCAAGACAGGAACTGCGGTCTGGCAGGAACCTGTAGGCAGGAGCTGATGCTGTCCATGGAGGTGGGAGGCTTACTGGCTTGCTTCTCATGACCTATTAAGCCTGCTTTACTTTTTTAAAGAACCCAGGACCGCCAGCTCCAGAGTTGTCCCACCCTCTATGGCCTGGGATCCCGCCCACCAATCACTAATTAAGAAAATGCCCCCAAAAGAAATTTTAAAAAAAAGAAAAAAAGAAAGAAAGAAAGAAAGAAAGAAAGAAAGAAAGAAAGAAAGAAAGAAAGAAAGAAAGAAAATGCCCTACTTTCTTGCCTACTGCCAGATCTGAGGGAAGGAAACATTTTCTCAACTGAAGTTCCCTCCTCTCAGATGACTTTAGCTTGTGTCAAGTTGATATAAAACTATCCAGGTCACCATGCAACTGTGAGGATCTGCATCTGGCTCTCCAGAACCTGTGTAAAACTTGACCAGCAGTGCATGTCTGTAATCCCCATGATCCCATGGTAAAATGGAAGGTGGAGACAAGAGATGCCCCAGAAGTTTAGCAGCTAGTTAGCCTGGTGTACACAGAATCAAATAGAAACCAACATGGAGGAAGGCAAGGTTGAACTTTGACCTCCACCCCTTCTTCTCACCCTAGCCTCAGAGAGAGACAGAGACAGACACAGAGGGAGAGAATGTGTGTGTGAGCGTCTAAAGATTAAAGTTAACTGAATGAGCAGAGTAACACATAATCCCAACCCTCTGGGGCTGAGGCAAAACCTTAGCTCTAAGGCCAGCCTGGGTTAAGTAGTCCTTATTTGAAAAAAAAAAAGTTTTTAAACCCAAGAGCTCATTGTTTGAAAAGGCAAACAATGAAAAAACAGAGGTAGACAAGTATCTGGCTATGAGGAAATGACTTCCAGGAAACCAGATAAAACCAGCTGAGGTTTCTGTTTGTTTGTTTGTTTGTTTGTTTGTTTGTTTTCAGGGCAAAATACACAACTTGGTTCTTTAAATTTTCACCTTAGATACAACAAACTATTGGCAGAATAATGAAGAAACAGTTGCTGATACCAACATCTACAAACAGCTCAGGAGAACTCCCTGTGTAAATCGAGGACCACCTTCTCCAAGGGATCCTTAAAGAGAACTTTTTTTTTTAAATTTTTGATAGGAGGTAGTAGAGCCAGAGGCATCTGGAAGAGTCCCTGAGCAGGGAGAGAAAGCAGTGGACAGAGCAGGGCCAGCAGACTGGACTTGCTTGTGAGAAGGGAGGTTGGGAGAAAGGAGACCCACAGAGTGGAAGAGAGAGAGAGAGACAGACAGACAGACAGACAGACAGAGACAGAGAGACAGAGAGAGGGAGAGAGAGAGAGAGAGAGAGCAAGAAGGGAAGACAGAAGAGAGTGTTATGACCATAAAAAGAGAAAGAGGTGTGAGAGTATGTTCTGTGGCAGTGTGGGGGACTAGACACACACCGGTATAGCATAGAATAGAGTTTATTCAGGGCATGGGATGGGAGTTAAGGGGGGTAGTGGAGGCAGAGAAAGGCAGAGAGAGGAACAGAGTAGAGAAGCAGAGGCCGGCCATGACCATGTGGAGAGAGGGGGAGGGGAGGAGAGCCCAAGAGGGGCAACAGAGAAGCTGAGAGAGGTAAGAGGGGTAAGAGAGGTAAGAGAGCGAGGAGGGGCCCGAGCATCCTCTTTTATAGTAGGCCAGGCCTGCCTGGCTGTTGCCAGGTAACTGTGGGGAGGGGCATACCTGGCTGTTACCAGGTAACTGTGGGGCGGGGCTTAGACAGAGTCCTAATAGCACATAGCTGAAGCAGTAGGGTTACAAGGTATTAGAAGCCAGGGTAGGAAAGCCTGCCAGCTGGAGCAGCTTAGGGCAGGGGCCGGGTGGGAAGAGCTAAGATCCAGGATGCCCGCAAGGACTCTGTAACTTGTAGGTACTTGTGATACTGATGGATACCGGCGCCAGCATGAGCTTTGGTAGCTAACAGGCACCATACATAGCCATTAGCTCCGCCCCCCACCAACCTTAGTGATAAGAAAATGGCGCCATAATTTGGGGCCATGGAGTTTCCTTTGGACCTGATACTGCCTGCACCTGAAGTTCCCGGCATCCCCCACCCCAAGGCCAGCCAAGCAGCTTTTTTCCGGGGGGGGGGGGGGGGGGGGGGGTCGGGGTCACAGCTGAGAGGCATGCAAATTCCCGGTCCTTGAAAGCACTGTTTCCTTCCTTTCCCCAACCTCCTAAAGTGACTATTGATGGAAACGCAAAGCCAATGTGGCCACCATACAGCAGTGTCCTGCTCTCTTCCTTCCTGGCCCTGTTAGGCAGTGCCAACAGCGCCGGCGCACACACGAATGGGCACAGAGAGCTGAAGAAGGTTCTTAAGGGCGAATCCATGGCAACTGGATTGTTCGGTCTATCAGTACCGGCGCCATCTCTCTGCAAAGATGGAAGAGCGACAACTGTTTGTCTCACAAGCAGACAGACAAGCAACCATGCCCAAAGTCATTTTCAAAAGGAATTTACTGGGAATTCCTTTCCCAGTAAATGAAAGCCACAGAGCCCACTCACTTCCTTCAAGCTTCGAGAGCACAGCTCCGTTTCCTGTGTTTGTTGAGCTGGTTCTGTATCTCGGTGCCCAGGGCTTTCTCTCCCAAAGAGAAGATAATGGGTGGAAACCGTTTCTTAAGACAAACGGATTCATAAATAGAAAAGACTATCCTCAACTTTCCTAAGAATGAACTTAAAATTATCAAACCAAGTAGGAACCCAGTTCCCCGCTTTGCCTGTGTGTAGCCTGGCGGTTCCTTTGGTCATGAGCAGTGGGGGGTTTTATTGATTCTGTGCTTCGTTCCACAGATGATTTCAGGGTGAGTCCTATAAGCCTCGATTACAAAACCTGCTCTAAACTGGCTCCGGAGAAAATTGATGGCAACCTCGTGGAAGTTTTAAGACTGATGTTATAATGTGCTCAAAGCAGAAAGCAGGATTACATATTATATAACTGGGGAGATGGCTCAGGGTTAAAGAAATGACTTGCTATAGAGGCAGTGAGGACCGACCTCAGATGCCAACATTCCACAAAAGCTCAGCTTCTTAGAATGCACCTGTGACTCCAGCCGTGACTAGGGAGAGGGGGGAGGGTAAACAAGTCCCGGGAACTCACAGGATAGCAAGACTAACCAAGATGGCGACCTGATATCTCACCAGAGAGACGGTGGGGATTGAAGGCAAAAAGGCAAAATCAACCTGTGGCCTCTGCAGGACACACACAGACAAGTGCACCAAACATGGCGCGCTTGTGTACAAACCTATCACACACACAGAGAGAGACAGAGACAGAGAGACAAAGGCAGAGAGAGAGGTCAGTCTGTTAATAGTCACCCAAATGTTCAAACATTCTTGGTTATATTTTGTTTTGTCTTAAGCAGTCCCCCTTCCCCCTACCCCCTACCCCCCCCCCCCCCCCCCCCCCGTGAATCTCCCAGTCTCTATTACCCTGAACCAGTCTTCACTGATGGACTATGCCAGTAGTACCCTAACTCTAATCTCTAACCCTAAGCCTAACCCTAAGCCCCTAATCCTAACCCTTTAACCTTAACCCTAACCCTAACACCCTAACCTTAACCCTCTAACCTTAACCCTAACCCCCTAGCCTTAACCCTAACCCTAACCCTTACACCCTAACACCCTGACCCTAACCCTCTAACCCTAACCCTAACCCTCTAACCTTAACCCTAACCCTCTAACCTTAACCCTAACCCTAACCCTCTAACCTTAACCCTTACACCCTTACACCCTAACACCCTGACCCTAAACCTAATCCCCTAACCCTAACCCTAACTCTTACACCCTAACACCCTGACCCTAACCCTCTAACCCTAACCCCCTAACCTTAACCCTAACACTCTAACCTTAACCCTTACACCCTTACACCCTAACACCCTGACCCTAAACCTAATCCCCTAACCCTAACTCTTACACCCTAACACCCTGACCCTAACCCTCTAACCCTAACCCTAACCCCCTAACCTTAACCCTAACCCTCTAACCTTAATCCTTACACCCTTACACCCTAACACCCTGACCCTAAACCTAACCCTCTAACCCTAACCCTAACCCCCTAACTCTAACCCTAACCCTAACCCACCGCGTGATCCGCAGCTTCCCTCCTTACAATATAGCTGCCTCACTTCTTTCAGAATAGCATCCTAAAATGCGGTGTTCACATCACCACCTTCAACCCTAGAGCCCTTCCCTAGTTCCCGAAACAAATCATAAAGCCGCTGGCATTCAAACATGCCCTTCATCTATCTCTTCTCCCTCCACCCCACAACTGTTTTGTTTCAATGCCTTTCTGGCCAATGGAATCCCTTCTAAAGCCACATCTTTTTGGTCACAGCCACTCTCTTAGCACCTTTGCCATCCACTGTTTCTTATGACCTTCCAGGGCTGATCCAGTGTCACATCTGTACAACTCTAATGGGAACACTTCAGCCTGGTCCACTGTGCTCAGTACCATGGTACCTACCTATGCATTCACATGACATGAGCCAGCCTGGTTATTCCAGCTTCCTGTAGATCAATGTACTGTTTCTCCTCTACCTCTCCAAGCTATGTAGGTGTTGGAAGTACTTTGTTTCTTAGTAACTTGAATAGCAACTGAATAGACTTGCCTTCTGTGAGCTCCTGTAGCAGGAAAGTGTGCACCCCAGAGGTATACTAGGGACACTGGAAATAAAAGAACAAGGTGATGACACATCTTTGAGAGGTTACTTTTTCTTCAGGAACTCAAGTCATTATTTTAAAAATAAAACCTAAATAATGTGGAGTAGACTTGCATTTACAATTGTTGGGGTTTTTTGTTTTGTTTTTGTTTGTTTTTTTTGTTTTGTTTTTTGTTTTGTTTTATTTTTTCCCCATTTTTTTCAAGACAGGGTTTCTCTGTATAGTGCTGGCTGTCCTGGAACTCACTCTGTAGACCAAGCTGGCCTCGAACTCAGAAATCTACCTACCTCTGCCTCCCAAGTGCTGGGATTAAAGGCATGCGCCACCACCGCCCAGCCAAGAATTTTTAAAATGATAAAATTTAAGGCAGGTTTAGTGACACAGTGTAAGCCCATCGCTTGGAAGGCAGAGGTAGGAGGCTTATATACATTCTAGGATAACCTGGTTTCCAAAGTGCATCTTAAGTCAGCTGGGACTACATAGCAAAACTGTTTCAATGACCTCAAAGGAACAGATGACAGAGGCCAGTGAGACAGCTCAGATGCAGGGCTTCTCATCCTTCTTAATGGCTGTGACCCTCTAATGAAGTTCTTCATGGGGTGAACCCAACCATAAAATTATTTCATTGCTGCTTCATAATATAATTTTGCTACTGCTATGAATTGTAAATGCCTGATATGTGAGCCCTGTGAAGGTTGTAAGAGAGTCTTGACGCATAGATTGAGAACCACTGGTTCAGTGGGTAAAGATGCTTCCTCATAAGCCTGGTGAACTGAGTTCAATCCCCCAAACCCACAAATCCTGGAAGAGGAGAACAGGCTCTACACAGTTGTCCTGTCACCTCAACATGCATGCCACAGTGCCAGCAACCACAAACACACACCATACAAGCACACACACAATAATAATAAAGTTGAACTACAAGAAAGAAAGAAAGAAAGAAAAAAAGAAAGAAAGAAAGAAAGAAAGAAGGAAAGAGAAAGAGAAAGAAAGAAGGAAAGGGAAAGAAAGAAGGATGGAAGGAAGGAAGGAAGAAAGAAAGAAAGAAAGAAAGAAAGAAAGAAAGAAAGAAAGAAAGAAAGAAAGAAAGAAAGAAAGAAAGAAAGAAAAGGAAAGGAAGGAAAGAAGGAAGGAAGGAAGGAAGGAAGGAAGGAAGGAAGGAAGGAAGGAAGGAAGGAAGGAAGGAAGGAAGGAAGGAAGGAGGCCAACTAAGCAAACTAGTAATATTTTACAGTGAAACTGGAGCTGTCAAATATGTGTCTAGCCCTCAAAAGTTATTTTGAACAATACTTCCAGGTCATCTTTTCTTTCTAGAGATGAGTTATAAAGGCAGGCAGATTCCTGAGTTCAAGGTCAGCCTTGGACAGAGCTAGGTTAGGCTCAGGCATGGTGATCTCAGAACAAGATTCTACCCAGCTTGTCTATTGTCTGTGCTTACAAAGGTAGGCAGATCTCTGAATTCATTTGCAATGTTTGAAAAAAAAAGTGCTTTGTCTTAGTTAGGGTTTCACTGCTGTGAACAGACACCATGGCCAAGTTAAGTCTTATAAAACAACATTTAATTGGGGCTGGCTTACAGGTTCAGAGGTTCAGTCCATTATCATCAAGGTGGGAGCATGGCAGCATCCAGGCAGGCATGGTGCAGGCAGAGCTGAGAGTTCTATATCTTCATCTGAAGGCTGCTAGTGGAAGACTGGCTCCCAGACAGCTATGGTGAAGGTCTTAAAGCCCTTATCCTCAGGGCCACACCCACTCCAACAAGGTCACACTCCCTGGGCCAAGCATACACAAACCATCACCTGCTTGCTGTCTCTTTTTGAGAATCAAGAGGCTGGGGTCATGGAATGCTAATTCTTCAAGTTAATCAAAAGGGAACCTGGGGTAAAGATAGAATTGATCTGCAAATAAAAAAGACTGGGCTTTTGATCTGCCAATGATGAGCTATCCAGGGAGTTTTTGGAATTGCAAGAGAGTTAAGCTGTCTTGAGCAGAACCCAGGCCGTCAGCTTCTACCCAAGGTTTGACTTTGAGTCACACTTTACCCCACTCAAACACTCCTTCCTCAGAACCCCTCCCCAAGACAAGGTTGATCCTTGGCAGTGAGTTCAAATTCTTATACCAGGAGAGGACATTTGTGTGACAATGTCGAAGAATTACTCTATGGATTCTAAGTAAAAAAATGGCAGAAAAGCACAACCTTCTCCCCTTTCATTTTTGTTGGTGTAGTTGATATTTATTTATTTTCACCAACATGGGTAACAGAGATGAACTCTGAAGCTTTTCTCCCAAATCTTAGGCACCCTTGGTTATTACATGTTTGTGGTGTCGGGTGGAAATGCTAGGAGTGGAGTTTAGTATGAGTGTTCTCAAAATTACTATGATATTTAGGAGTCTAAATGGAGATGTTTTCCCACACATGGGAGCCATCATTGCCAAGAACAGGTTGTTATGCTTTCAAACATTATAAGGAATAAAAGGCACATTTTAGTTCAAAACCTAAAATGTTTTTGAAAGCATTCTGAAGGTTTAATTGACTTTTTAATCTTAATTTACTGGTTTTGAAAGCCAGAGTAATTTCATGTTCTGCTTTCGAAGGTGAAATTTATTATTTGAGCCTGAACAAAAATTTCTTTGTGTCTGAGTAGATGTGCCTATCCAGCTGCGTCTCTCCCTGTCTTCTACTCCAACTACGAAACGCTCTTGTGGCTTCCACAGGCAACAAGAGCGCATGTGGTCCCCATACATACATGAAGGCAAACACTCAGACGCACAAAGATAACATAAATCTTAAATAAATAATAGCGAGAAACCACAATGTGGTTCCCGTGGAATGTTAACTGAGGTATTAGCTTCTCCTCTCCATCCAGCTGTGGGATGTTCCTGTGCTATACCACTTACCCCAAAGTCTTATCTTCAATCTGTAATGTTAGGCATGTTGGTCCCTACTTTCTGAAATACTATGAAGAGTAAAAGAAAACATTTTGAAGGCACCATGGAGGGCTGGGGATGTGTCTTGTAAAAATCCTTGCCTGGCACTTAGAAAGTCAGTTCAGGCTCCAGCCCCGTTTAAATTCAGTATAGCACTGCATGCCTGTGACTCCAGCATGCAAAAGGCTAAAGCAGGAAGATTGTTGTGAGTTCAAGGGTCAACCTGGGCTGTACAAGGGCCTGTCTGCATACAAATAACAAAAACGAAAAGTTGATGGAAGGCACAGTCATTCCAAACAAGATGAAAGTCACCAAATAAATGCATGTCTTAGCCAGGGTTTGTATTCCTGCACAAAACATCATAACCAAGAAGCAAGTTGGGGAGGAAAGGGTTTATTCAGCTTACACTTCCATGTTGCAGTTCATCACTAAAGGAAGTCAGGACTGGAACTCAAGCAGGTCAGGAAGCAGGAGCTGATGCAGAGGCTATGGAGAGATGTTCCTTACTGGCTTGCTTCCCCTGACTTGCTCAGCCTGTTCTCTTATAGAACACAAGACTACCAGCCCAGGGATGGCCCCACCCACAAGAGGCCCTCCCACCCTTGATCACTAATTGAGAAAATGCCCCACAGATGGATCTCATGGAGGCATTTTCTTCCATGGAAGCTCCTTTCTCTTTGATAATTCCAGCCTGTGTCAAGTTGACACACAAAACCAGCCAGTACAATGCAAGTGGGGTGGGTTTTTTTTGTTTGTTTTTTTGGGTTTTTTTTGGGGGGGGGTTGTTGTTGTTTTTGTTTTTGTTTTTGTTTTTTATTTTGGGTATTTGTTGTTGTTGTTGTTGCTGCTGCTTGCTTTTTTTTTTTTTAATCTAATTTCCCCCAGCAAAAATCATTGGTTTGAGGGCACTGAAAATGTAGCTTAGTTGCTTGCATGAAGCCCTGGGTTCAATCCCCAGCACTGCGTATCTTCTAGCACTTGGTGGATGGAAGCAGGAAGGTCAGAAGTTCAAGGTCATTTCTGGTCACTGAGAAAATTTGAGGGTAACTTGGGCTACACAAGAGAGACCCTGCATCACCTCAAATCATTTGGATGACCTAAATCATGTGTTTTTCTTTTAACCTATCTGTCGTGTTATAACTGAACAGAACATTATTTTATTTGGTAAATATGTATGAAAACTTTTCTTTTTAAACTATGAAGACAAGGCATGTACAGAGGCGGTTCTCTCTGCTTGCAAACTGAAACATAAAATGTGTTTCAAGACGTGCTCACTTCGGCAGCACGTATACTGAAATATGTTTCAAGACTAATGGTCATCTTCATCTGGGTGACTCCTCTTAAGACCATATCTGGCTGTTGTATGACAAAACTTTCCCTGAGAAGATACATAGTTCCTCACCTCAGATAGGGAAGCCCTAATTGATCAAAGTATGGATACCACCAAAGTCCAACTTGGTGGAGTTTTATTGGAGATTCTTATAGGAATATGATGGAGGGATCACTTACAGGAGCAGAAATGACTCAGAGACAGCTGCATCACCAAAGCTCACCCCAGCAAGGGTGAGAGAGCACAAAGCTGGGAACTTGTAACACACTGTAGATGGCTCAGCAGGATGGAGAGTGCCTCTCCAGAGGCCTTGACTGGTCTAAACCTCTTCCAGGAAGCGCAGCTGGCTTCTGCTTCTTTGAGGAAGTTGGTCTAATCTCAGTCTCCTTCGAAGCCCTGTTCTGCTAGTCTCACAAGGGCTCTCGGCTTTTATTGCTCTCTTTTGCCAGGGAGGAGCCTAGTGAATCTGGTCTGTTTCAGGGACTTCATGAAGCACCTTGAGTTGTTTACCTTCTCACTTACAGAGCTTCCCTGCAGGGTAGAAGGCTCCAATCTTGGAAATTGTTCTGTAATACTCTACCTCTTCCTCTCTGTCTTACATTCTTTTGGTCTCCTCTTCCACAATGATCCCTGAGCCTTGGGGGGGGGGGGGGTGACTGCAGACATACACCCATGGCTAAGAAACCAACCCTTGTTCAGTAGCTTCACTAAGGGTTAAGAGACTGACAACAGTGATCTATGGTCTATGAGTGCCAACACACACACCTAGAGGGCAGTTTGGCAGGTGCATTACAGTACCAGCCACAAACTCCATCTTGTGGAGACAGCCTTAAATCTGATTGGAAAGCTTCTGGTCTTACCCACAATAACGGAGCCAACCGTTGTACAGACAGGCATGTCTTGTCTGGCGTGTTGCTATTTGAACATTCAGGATTCATAGCCAAGCAGGAACATTGGTGATGATGCTTTGCCAGCAGCCCACGTGGCTCCTTCTGGCACTATAGCATATATAGGTCCCATTGGTGGCTGAGATGTTGTCATGTGATCCGTACTTGTACTTCCTTCGTTGGAAGTGGTATGTGGGCCTTGTCTCAGTTTCACAGCTTGGATAAGACAGATCCTGGTCAGCAGCCCTGTACTGAGCTATACCCCAGTATTCCTCTTCAAGGATGGCTTCCAGAGCTTAAATATGGGAGACAGATTTAGCTCTACCATAAAACAAAACTGGCCGCTCTAGCCAATGCTCCCAGTTGACTCTTTCAGTCTCCTTGCATCTTATCTAAACATGTCTGCCAGGACAGTCTGGACATTCTTGGGTTGTACTTTCCCAGACTTCTTGTAGCGAAGGCTTGGCATGGGATGTGATTCCAACCAAAGGGAAGAGAGACCCATTGCATGGCCTCTAGGACAAGACCTGGTCCCCAAAACCATTTCTCTGCCTTCCCTTATCCACAGCTACTGTGAAGAATATGACGTCCTACTTAAGGAGCCTCCCAGCAGGATGGAAAGTTTCAATCTCAGAGGAAACTGTTACACAACACTGGCTCAACATCCTCCACCGTACAGCAATGTGAACACATGCCCCGTGGCTCTCACTCTTCCCACCTCTCTAACAAACACCAGTTAGAAGAGTGCTTCTCAAGCGTCCTAATGCTGCTACCCCTTAATTCAGTTCCTCGTGTTCTGATGACCCCCAACCATAAAATTATTTTTGTTACTACTTCAAAACTGTAGTTTCGATAGTTATGAATCAGAATGTAAATATCTGATATGCAGACAGTTTTAGGTGGCTCCTGTGAAAAGGGTCCTGTGATCATCCAAAGGAGTCACGACCCACACTGCCTTGGAAGCACCTTGACATTGAGGATTTCAGACAGTCCTCCTGATCTGACCTAATGACACTGTATAATAAACAGTCACCCCCACATCTCAGCAGCAGTTAGGAGTAGAGCCAAGCTGGGCCTGAAGCCTTCTGATTGCAACTAGGACCACGTGTCCTAATCCTCAACCTTCTGGGTTGGCAGAGGGCAGAGAAGACAAATATATTGTGACACCATATTTCCCAGCTCTCTCCCAGGACCCATTCACGTGCCCCTGGTGTGCCAAAGTCCCAGGTCCAAGCTGGAACTCCGAACAAGTCGCTCTGACGCTGGCTAGGGCCTCTGGGTGGACTTCAAAAGTTTGTTTGCTCTTAAACAAATTGGCTTGGGTTCAAAAGGTAAATTCAGGCTAATCAATAATCAGTTTTATAACTCACCTCAAGGAAACCTAATATTTATTTGAATGTGTGTGGTAGTATTGTCAGCCCTCTGTGTGCTCCAGTCACAAAAAGAATCATGCCAGCCAATACAGAGCTGGAAGACGGGCTTAGCTTCTTCAGCAAGTGCCTGGTCTGACTTTAATTATACAAATACAAAATGATGCCAACACAGTGGGGGAGGGGCACAGAACCGTTTTGCGGTTCTTGGGAAAGTGTTGTTCTTGTTTCTTTGGCTGAAAGGAATAGCTGGAACCAACTAGACTGCTCATAAGATGATGTTAGGAAAGTTGGGCAGGAATAGGAGAATTTTCAAGGTGAAACAAAGAATTTCACCATGACAGACCTGCAGCCATGACTGTAAAGAGACTAATCGGAATGCACTCATCCCAAAGTTGCCTTTCCAGAGGTCAGTGAGAGAGACTGCCCAGGCAGCCAGAGTGCAGCTATCGCTGTGCTTTGGGAGGCTAGGAAGAATAGCTGTGTGGGTTTGTTTGACAAAACTCATCAGTGTGTTATCCACAAAAGAGAGAGCCACCACCGTGCCCAAAGCCATCAGTCAGTTCAGTTCACCAGGTATGGAGAGAGAGAGAGAGAGAGAGAGAGAGAGAGAGAGAGAGAGAGAGAGAGAGAGAGAGAGAGAGAGAGAGAGAGAGGGAGAGAGAGAGCTTGGGTGAAGATGGTTTTCATGGCATTTGGTAGTATGTTCCATAAAATGCCATATTTTAATTTGTGACTTTTGGGGGAAGCCATTTCTCTACAATATGCTGTGTCTGAATTTAAATCAGTCCAATGTTTGTTCAGGACGAATGTGAACAGACCACGACTGCTCACAGACCTAGGGAGCACAGCTTATCAACTCCGGCTGTTGTTAACGCAGCAGTGACAAGTTCCTGCGCACAGAAGGGATGAGGAACAGCTCTTGCTTCTCCTGATTCATGACTGTGAACGTTTTGGTTAGATATTAAGTTACTAGAATTGATAACCAATGTGCAAAATTCTATCGCAATAAAACTGGTTACAGCTTGGGGAATGATAGCAAAACTGAGGATCAATATGGCACTGTTAAAATTGAAAACTGCTGTTGGGGATTGGTTCTAATGCTTTTGTGTATTATTTTGATTCCCCAAAAGCCTGAGGGTCCCTGCCCTCAGCTGGCTTCGATTGATAATAAAGAATTGCCATACAGCCAACGGCTGGGCAGAAAGATGGAAGCAGGACTTTTAGATTGTGCTGGGGAGGAGCAAGGAGAGAGAGGAGAGATGGAGAACTGTCAGGATGGTGAAGCAGAAAGATGAAACTTAAAGCCCCGACGGCTGTAAGGATCCCAGAAAGAGGAAAGCGACCATTTTCCTGATTGGGAACTGGGTAGCAGAAATGAAACATAGATTTTTAAACATATTAGCTCAGGAATACTGGAGGGGAGTGTTTGCTAGCTGTGGGGACGTTTCGAAGTGTTCAGCCATTGAGCTAGTCAAGGCATATCAAAATTAGCTGGGCTGGAGAGATGGCTCAGCGGTTAAGAGCAATGATTGCTCTTCTTCTTCTTCTCCTTCTTCTTGTTTATTTTTTTGTTTGTTTGTTTTTCAAGACAGGGTTTCTCTGTGTAGCCCTGGCTGTCCTGGAACTCATTCTGTAGACCAGGCTGGCCTCAAACTCAGAAATTTGCCTGCCTCTCCCTCCCAGAGTGCTGGGATTAAAGGCGTGCACCACCACCGCCTGGCACTGACTGCTCTTCTAAAGGTCCTGAGTTCAATTCCCAGCAACCACACGGTGGCTCACAACCATCTGTAATAGGATCTGATGCCCTCTTCTGGTGTGTCTGAAGACAGCTACAATGTACTCATATACATAAGATAAATAAATCTTCAAACTTAGCTGGTGTGTGTGTGTGTGTGTGTGTTTCATTCTCCATCTTCTGTAGATTCACTGGGTGCATACAGAGAGCTCTCAGGTGGGTGCAGTGCACGTGCACAGACCCGTTGGGAGCTAAAGCAGTTTAACTAATTCACTACTACAAACCACAAAGACAGAAAATGGGATCAAAGCACAATTTCATACATATCAGAAAATCCTTCTGTAGGTTTATTAGAACCTCATTTCTAGTATCTGAAACTGTTAGTTGATTCATTTAGTAATCGGCCACACACACTCATTGAAGCACAAGTTGGAGAGGATTTGGATGTGAGTTAACTAACTACCTCTTTGAGTCTAGAGTGTAAACATGGGAAGGGATGATGGGAACACGCTTGGAAGGGAGAAGCAAGCATTCTGCATTTGAAGTTTGTGGCCTTGGGGAGTGTTTTGTTCTGACACTAGCAAGCCAGACGTACATGACCTTGCTGTTCCTCTAAAAAATCACCCTCTCTCTCCTGCTCTTCTCCAGATGAACCTCAGAGATGGCGGGACGAAGGGTGGGCTTGATACATATATTTGAAGTTATAACTAAAGATTCCATGTGTGTGACGACATTCCCAGAGTAGATGGTGCCCGTGAGACCACGCCCACCCCTCATCCCTCATCCCTGAGGTCCATCTGGAGAAGGCCAGGAGATGGAGGGGATTTATTACAGAATAACAAGGCCATGTGCATGTGTAACATATAAAGTACATATATAAGCACACATATAAGTACATATATAAAAGCTATGCCTCCATCGATACAGGTGATTCAGAGTGTGTGTCTTCTCTCAGACTCATAGATTTGACAGTCAGGTATGGAGAGAGCACTGGAATCCTCTCAGGAAAGCTTGTGCTCTTCCCTGGTTGCTGTTCAATATTGGAGCCTTGGGTTGACAAGAACACTAGGCCTCTGCTTTTTCTAAGAGATGGAGCATCTCCTGGGAAGCTCCTCAAAGTTCTTTCATCTATATAAAAATATAAAAAAATTTATAATTCCTTAAAGTTATAATAATTGTTAGAAACACCATTTCTTTCTCATAATCTAGAGTTGGACCTAAGGATAAAATGGATTTACTATCTAACAAGTAAAAATAATTGAATTGCAGAAAAACCTAATTATAATTCTTCTGTCGATTCACTGGGTGCATAATTTACATTGCAGTAAGCTTGCCGGTTAGGGCACTGATTAAACTTGGTGCTCTATGAAACAGTCCGTTCAGTGCTTCTCTGGGAATGCAAATGGGAGCTTAGCAAATAGCAAGCACACTTTAGAAATTCCATAATGTTGGCATTCCAGGGATGATTAAGAAAATTAAAAAACCATAACCCCAAATGTTTTACATGGTCTCTCTGCTCCTCACCCCCACCTCCAGCCCCCACAAACTGAATAACAAAGTGAATTTTAAATAGTCAGTTGATCGCAAATGTCAGGGTATTACTGTAAGGGGAATATAACATTTACCAAAAAGTCAACATCAGTACAAGAAAGTGAGTCTTCAGACCCGCAGAGACACAAGACCTAGCTGTTACCCAGGTTCTGGCACTCAACCCTTGGAGAGTCCTGCCTTGAATACTAATCACATGGAAATGACCAGAAGCTAGTGCTCTCCTGTAATTCGTTTCTTTAAAATTCATAACAAGGAAACATGTCCTTCTAAGAGATTTTACCAAGGTTAGAACTGATCTTAGCATTCAGTCTAAGCCTCATTTTTTTTTTTTCCTGAACTCTACTTTGATGCAAAGCTGTGTTTTGCGGTGTGGTTGTTTGGAATGGCCAGAGCTCCATCACTGCTGATCACTTCTCTAGGTGATGGTCAGCCCCTGCGTGTTGCTGCCGTGGACCACCCCACACAGAAGGATGAAGTCTGCACTGAGCATTGCACTTCTCCTGTTTTCAAGAAACACAATGCCAAGATTCCCTACTTAAGTTTTGGTTGCTTTTGTAAATCCTGAGCCTGGGATTTCAGAGTGGTTTAGTTGTTTCTTAGAGAATCAAACTGAACGCTGCACAGAACAAAGGTCAACACATTTGCTTTTCTGCCCACATTTATTGGGGCTAAAGAGCCTAAGACAGTTAATTTTCTTCCCCAAGACTTGGAAAAAAATATATACAATTCAACAGTAATTTAAGTAAGCACACGACAAAACTTCCTGGATTGTGAACCAACAGGAGACGTAACAGCCTGCAGATATCCATTCAGAGAGCTTTATAAAATGTCATTCATCTAAGGCATTCTGTGGTTCTCACAGCCAAATGTTCACATACATAGAGGCATCTATTCACGGACGGACAGAGAGATACGTTCTGTAGGCGCAGTGGGTGCAGGAGGCTAAAGCAGTACACACTTAGTAATTGAGCAATTCCAAAGAGGAAATCTGGCGTTCCAAGAAACAGTTTTGTACATCCAAAAAAGAAAAAAAAAAATCAATGAGAATTTTCCACTTGCTTAGGGAAGATTATTTGGTGATGCAGACTACAAGAAAATCCACGCTGAATTATTTGCTTTCCAAAGGCCACTTTCAAAGTACAGATTTCAAGTCCAGAACAAATAAATACCCACAACGTGAACGAACAAACAGGATGGCTTCCCTAGGGCTTTCTTCCTCTCTTCTCTAACTGGGGAGAAGCCTTAAGAGGGGAGCCCTGGAGGCAGCAGGCTCTGGAGGCTGTACCATTGGATCCAGTGAGATTTCTGGAAGGGAGGTTGTTACACCCAAATGTCAACCTGGTGGGCTTTCTAAATCTATTTAATTCAAATGGACTAGAAAGATTTTGTCACAGCCAAGCTTGTTATAGGAATCTTCCTGAGGCAGGAGGAGGAAACTGGGGGATGGGGGGGGGGGGTTGGGGTGGGAGGAGGGCGGAGGAATGGAAGCCTTCTGAGGAGGCTAACTACCCAAAGTGAGAACACCCTCCCCCCACCCCCCCACAGTAGCCACCTTGCCTCTTTGTAAACAAAGTCAGTTGGGCTGGCATTATGCCCTGGGATGATCCAGAGATAAACACACCTGCATTCCATCCACCAAAGTCTCAGGTAGATCCTGACACACTCTCTCACACACATTTTGCTATATGAGGAAAAAGACACCATTAATCAGGCACTTAGCAACATTAAAAAAAAAAAAATCCAGTTATGTAAAATCAGTTTGACAAACAACCCTCCCCTCCCAGTCAAGAAATAAAATCAAAACTAATAATGCTTTTATAAAAATCTCCGAGAAGGCAATTTCCCTCATTGTTGCCAGGGAAATCGCCGAGGCATTTGCCTCCACCTTTACTCCAAATCTACTACCGCCAGCTCTTATTTCCAAGATAAGGACATTTTGGGTTACATGAGATTGGCCCACTTAGAACCATGCGAGCCTGGGGGATTTACTGAGGGTGGTGCTTGTTGCTGCTGTTGACATCCGAGGAGAGAAATCCAATTTTAGTTGAGTTCCTGCAATCCCTTGAGCTGTGACAAATGCCCCTCACCTCAAGAGAGGCAGGTGTGCAGGTCAGCCGCTCAGATGCAATTTATATTCATCTTCAAAAGGGAGGGTTTTGTTTTTTTTTCTGCTGTTCTTAAGACATTCGCCAGAAGACGGAAGACGGAGCCACTTTATATGGAGAAATTTCTAATAAATGATTAAAAGGATTTGGGCTGGTTGCCATTCAGAAGTTTTCTAGAGTTCTATGTTTTATACAAACTGTGAATTTAAAAAAGCACACGGCCAGGGAATGTTCTGTACATATATCAGATGCTAATATACACATGTGATCTCCTGAATATATACATGCCCACTTAGGATACATTCCACTGCAGAGGCAAGGCTGATGATAACAGGTCTTTGATAACAGATCTGGAATAGCAGCAGTTTAACAATCTAGTCACCTAGTTCCCCCAGGGGAGACAGCATAGGCCCTCAATACTCTCCCCGGCTTCCTGGAGAGGTCTCTGTTAACGCGGAACACACACAGTTCTTAGGAAGCACCAGGCTGCTTTGCTAATGGCAACTGTATAATGCTAGAGAAAAATAGGTTCGTCTTTTCAAAACCTATTTGCTGATTAGTTGTATAACAGGCAGGATGCGTCACAAGGAGGTGACACGAATCCCAGTGACTGAAGACACAGGAACTGTTTCCATCTGATTTTTTGTTGTCATATTATGTGTTTCTTGAGGACACAGAAAGCACTCAGATTGTCTGGACAGCTCCTGGGAGAATGAGGCTAAATTAGACTGAGGAAAGAGCTGCTCTAAATTGTGTCTGAAAGTATATAAATAACCTGATTATCACTTTACAGAGGCATAAAACTGCACTAGGGGTTGTTTTAAAAGATTTTTGAGTCTACCTTCTTGAGTAAGTTAGTAACTTACATCAAAAATTCACCTGTGTACTAAGCAAATAAAGCCAACCCCTCCCCCCCAAAAACCTCTTATGCTGATAGATAAATCATTTTAGTCATAGAAAGGGACAAGGTCTTTTAAAATAATCTTGTTTTGTGTTATCCATTGGGTATCTCCACATATGCCCAGCTGGAGTCACATGGGTTCTATATGTGTGAACGAACTACAACGTGTACTGTTGATGTACATACACTGTCTAGTCCAACTCCTAATCTGTTGGGAATATGAATGACCACAGAGCCCAAGAAAGGACCCTGCTGTCTACAACGAAGGCTTTGAAGCTTCCCCACTCACATCCCATATAAAACACTTTTATAGCCCACAGCTGCGGGCTGACTGTGAGTGGTGAACCAGTTACAAGAATAACATCTGCCCAACAACAGACAGTGAATGAGGCCATGCTGCCTTACTAGTTACAACCTTTTCCTGGGAAGGGACAACTCCCTCCAAACAGCAGTTCCTCCTGCCTGAAGATGAGATCACACAGGGAGAGAGAGATTATGTTTCTGCCAAGTCACTGTGGGAGCGCTGAAGAAGTGCACACGCGGTAGCTGGCGCAGGCAGGCCAGCCAGTGCATCGACTCCTGAGATAAGCAGCCCGGCTCCCTGCTCAGAGAATTTCTTCTTATGCGGTACCATCCTTCCCCTCCGACTCTGGGCTTCTGCCATGTGTCTCGTGGCAGTGGAACCAATACAGACGTTTGCTCGGTTTGTGATGCTGCCAGGCACGGTAATACCGTGACTACACTGAATATTCATCCAGG